>NC_051043.1:8533309-8833309 GCF_904848185.1 Acanthopagrus latus | reverse complement strand
CACTCGTATAATTGATAGTATTTCCTATCAGATGTTCTTTAGCGTTCAATCGGATCAGAAAAGTACCAATGGAAATGACAAGACAACAGCCAGATCGCCTAAGTGCATGAATATATGAGTGTTAATATGAGAGACTGACTTTTAACAATGTGTGTGACATCTGCGGAGCTTACAGTCCCCGGTGTTTGGACGTCTTACCTGTGACATCTGCTGCCATCAGTCCCTCAGCCCTGATGACCTTCACCTGCACCACGCCGACATCTTTCAGGTTGTGCAAGGACCTCCACACGTTCTGAAAACATCACAGAGACAGGGGTGAAAGGTCAGAGAGGGCGGCAAATTAGCATAAAAGAGAAAGTCAGGTCAATAGCCTGACATTTCATTAATAGAGAGGAAAGGGCAGAATATGTCCTTTAACAGTCCTTATTTGAAAATGTAGAGCTGGCATTTCCAGTCGGGTCGAACAGAGGGAGAATGGGCAAATTTAATTTCACTTAATAGCCGTGCCTTTTTGTAATGTTTCCTTACTTTGTTCTTTTTCAGACAAAAAGGAAGTTTGCCGATTTTGGTAAAGACGATGCAGAAAAATACACAGCAAATGCACAAGGAAAACATTTTATAAACTATACACTGTCACTATTAGAATTTGGGTTCTTTATCATTTCTTTTAACCTTTACCCTCCAAAAGTCAGTCCCTTGAACAGGAAAGAGTACCCATGGTGTCTGAGTGAACATTTGTGTTTCCCTCTGTGTTTGGTACAATGGCCATGAGGAGAGGAGTGTCATTCTGGAACAGCTGTGGAGGAAAATGTCTCCGACTTCCTCCCTCCGTCCTTCACATGACCAAAATGCATTAGTTTGAGAGCAACACATTTCAGTTTAGTATTATTGTATGACTTGTAATATTTTTTTGTGCCCAAAGCTGATTCACTCCCTGGTGAGCACTGTCATGCCGGATAAATCAATTGAAAGCGCTGGCTGGCATTTACTTTTTTTTAGTCACTCCATGATGTTGAGTGTAAGAAAGAAGTGTTAAGAGGGTGTGAGAATAGCGATGTTAATAGCAGTGGAGGACAGTGTGAAGTACTTGCAGCAATCAAAAATCTATATGTGTTGCAATATGTGGAAAAAAATATGGGTAATTTACATCTTACTGATATTAATGTGTCTGTACAAGGCTCACCGTGAACTGCATACACTTCTGTTTACGTGTGTTTGTTTGAGGAAGAGAGACAGAGTATTGGGCTCACGCTATAATAATAAAGATGCTGTGGTACAGTAAGTAGACATGTCCGGTGAAGCATGACTGGCAGTGATATCATAGTTAGGAGGCCAACACACACGCTGACCCCCGCACACACTATACAGTTTACATAACGTCCAGACAAGAGCGGGTGAAAAACAGTCACCACGGAGAAACACAACCGACTGTAAAAACGTGAACACACGAGCTTCCTGACACGCATGAACTCTCCCTCCTGATAATTTTTTTTTCTTTTTCTCGCCTGCTCACACAGCACGGAGGAACATTTACCTACAGTCAAGAGGTGCCACGAGGCCCTTTGATTGGCTGCAACAAGAAGGGGAAATACTGAATGTACAAGGTCTTATTAACCGGGAGAAAGAAGGATGACGGTGTGAAAACTGGGCTGTAAATCTGCAGAATAAAGGGAGACCTGTGGAGATCAACGGCTGGCCCGTGAGGCACGAGAGCGCACAATCGTAAACTCACGCTTTTTGTTCGCACCCAAACACTCAGGTATAAACACATGCATAGAAAACCTACACTGAGGCCAAATTGAGTAGCATGTCGGCGTGTCTTAAAAGCAGAGTGGAAATGCACTTCACTTCAATTTATTTCTCTCTCTCTCTCTCTCTTTCTCTCTCTCTCTCTCTCTCTCTCTCTCTCTCTCTCTCTGGCAATAACCCCTTCCATCCCCACAGGAGTAATTATAATTTAAATTTCAGAGTCAGGGCCAGGCTACAGACTTAATTCATTATTACCAACTCTGTCAGACTCTGCCTGTTTCCAGCGATATCATTGTCCAAAAGCTCTCTAAAGGAGATGAGAGGGGAGAGTCTGTGAAAGAAAGAGAGGGGGAAAGAGAGCATGTGAAAGAGAGAGGAAGAGAGGAGAAAACTCTCCATTTTAAGGCACGATTTCTCTGAAGATACAGCTGCTTGTTGTGATTATTGGGGAGCAGCTAAGAGGAGAGACACAGGGAGAGAAAGAGTCAGAGAGGGGGCAAGAGGGAGGCAACAGAGGGAAGAGTCAAGGGCAAACTAAAGGCTGACGAGTTAGCGTGTTGTTGTTCGACGGTGCGACGCGCCATGCCGCCAATAACCTCGCTGGGAATTGCGTGTAAAAGACTTTTAGTACAGACAACTATTCTAACAGCTGGCATTAAACTGTCAAACTCATAATTTTGTTTTGGTCAATATTTAATGATGGACCTCAGGAGTTATACCAATTTAAACTGTATTTCATTTTGATTGACATCAAAAGGGAAAAGGCAAAATCAAAGGTAGCTCCCAGACTACAGGGGGCAGCAGTAGTGGTAGTAGTAGTCGTGGTCGTAACTGTTGACGGCTGCTCAGTCTGTGAACTCGCGGTCTTTGCTGTAGCTATCTTTGTCTGTAGCGCCTAGCTGCCATTAGCAAGAGGCTCAGTAATCTGTGCAGTTAACTGGCCCTATTTCAGTGTTTTGTTGAGTTCTGTTTAGTTTGTTTTGGTTGTTTGTTGCCAAATTTGATTTACAAAAAGCAAAAATAAAGATTAAGATGTTCATTCGTTGATCCCACAACAGCCAAGCTGGTTGACATGCTAATTGCAGTGGACATCTTTGCAGGAAACGGGCGAACAGTATACAGACGTCTTTGACTTTACAGCAATACTGCTGTTTCTTCACACTCAGTTTCTGGATGTTTTAAATTTAACTTCTGGCAATATCTTACACGTTGCTCCTTTAACTTTTCATTGTGATGTGAATGTTGATTGCACAGCCATGTAAGGGCTGTAGAATAATGACACCTTCTGCATTTACATTGGCTTCCTATAAACCTTGCTGTCACTATGCTAATTTGTCTGCCACCATGCACAAAATCTGGAGATCCAGTAAGGTTGGCAGCCTGGTACTATTTCTATCTGCATCTGTTACAGAATAAATCAATGAATAAATGCACAGTTTCATCCTGAATTGTTCGTAGCTGCTCCTATGAGGAAAACCATCCGGTTGTTGTTGTGACACCGGTGCCAACAGTTATACCACTCTGAATGCTAGTGGGGTAGACAGTTGTTGGTTTCCACTTGAACATTTGGGAAGTTTGGTTTCTTTTGCAATACGAAAAAATGTTTTATAGGAAAATTGCATTTATGAAATACCACTTTGATATTGCATCAAAATGACACAAATATCGCAAACAATACACAGATACACAAAATGACACAGAGATTGAACGCAAAGAATAAATAACAAAATTACTTCCTTTATGTATGGATGCAGAGGTATTTCTTCAACCCCCAACCCATCATCCACACTCCATCCCTTCCTCCCACCATACAGCCTCCCTAAGGGGACATTTAGGGTTCAGCCTCAATCCATGGCTGGTGGAGACAACACACCCATCCTCCACAAGGATTCAAATCCTCATCAGAAAGATAGACAGCAGAAGAGAGAGTGGACTTACACACAGACAGACAGATCGAGAAAACGGGAGATGAAGGGCGGCCAGGGCCGGCCCCCACCCCCTCATTTACGTCCCCCATCACCACGCAGGTGGAATGACAGGGATAAAGAAGAGATGCAAAGGAGGGATGAACAGAGGAGAGGAGAGGAAAATGAAAGGACAGAGTTGGCTTTCATAAAAAACAAACCGCCGCCCCATCTGTGATTGACGTCTTGTCATTGTGACATCTTCTTCTCGTCTCTGTCACACTCAACAGACACACAAATGAATCAGCCCCGGCAAAGGCTTATGACTCGCTGTCATCTCTGCGTCGCGTCACCTTTCATCAGCGTTCCATATAACGTTTCACACACAGACACGCACAAAAGACCTGACCAGCAGCCGCGCAGTTCAAGAGACGTTTAATCAAATGACTGTGAAATGCTCAAACACAAAACCCAACGCTAACAACTTCCTCTGACTCCCACCCCTGTTCATCAGCTCAGAATCACTGTCTGTCAAGATTCTCTCTCCGGGTTTGCTCTCTGCCCCTCCCACACTTCCCCGCAGCCCCTTATATCACTTCCTGTTCGGGTTGTGTCCTTTCTCTTCACCTTAGAGCAGTGCACCGGACTGGGTGGGAGAGGTACTGCAGGTGTGTGTGTGTCCGTGTATGAGCACGCAGGGGTAGGCGGTGAAGTGCCACCACTTCAGCAGAGGTCACCATGTCCTCCTCCTCTCATCCACCCATCTTGCGGCCACCTTAGGCCCATTAAGAGCCATTAGCGTGTGTGCTCCTTTGCCGTCATAACGCATAAATCTCTTCCTCTACTTTCCCCTCTCTCCCTCCGTCCCGCTCTACTTCTGGGAAACAGTAATTAGGGATGAAGGAAAGGTTACGGTGAGCAAGAGTACATTGAAGGTAGTTGTCACTTAGTGAATTGCACCATGTTGCATATAGCTCCATCATCAGCCGCATTCAAAGTAGTTTGCAGTCCAACATCATGTGTGCTCATTCACACTCAGACATGCAGCACATGCATGTTTACAGAGGGACTCACAAACCTGGCAGACACACACACACACAGTTGTCACAATGCACAACAGCTACAGTGAGAGAGACATTAATGAGCTCTGAGCTAGCATCAGATCCCAGCACTCAGGTGTCTATTATCTGCTTTCTTCAATGGACACAGATTGGGATGAGGAAAAAACACCTGCTAAATGCAGGGTGGCGACCCCATTGTGACCACATGAGGTGTTTGTGAGTGCATATGTGTGTGTGTGCATGACATGGAAAAGGACATTTCTAGAATTTAAAATCAGCAATGTCCTCTTAGAGATTCAGGTTATTAAGTGGGAATGCAGGTCTGTTTTTTCCTTCTTTTTTTTCTTTTACAATATCAATCCACTGCTCCACGCTGCCTTAAAGTAATCCTGTGTGTGTGTGTTTTCATGATGAGCAGGGTGGGCCACGCTGCTGACGGCTCGGACGAGCAAAGGATTTCAATTGTCTCTTCTTCCTCATTCTCATTTGTGAAGGTATCTGCTCTTCAAAGCTGCGGTGATGATGACAGCGTGGTACTTGCATTGCTCCGCCAACCCCATCTTTTTTTATTTAATAGCTGACGCAGGAAGCTACTGTTTTTGCATGTGTCTGTGTGCGTGTGCCTGTTTGTGATTAGCAGCACTGGATGATTTCTGCAGGCTTGTGCTGGACAGCTGATTTCAAGCTGATAATAAACGGTGGGTAAAATTACATACACCTATACATGCACATACACACACACACACGCGCGCGCACACACACACACACACACACACACACACACAGGGCAGATTAGTGGGCTTTGAGCAGCATTGTTATGTATTAGTGGTGGTACTTGGTCTTATCAGGGGTCTTTGATAAGGTACATCTTTATTAAATTCTCCAACTGAAAGAGGGCCAGTCAGGGGAAAAGGAATATGTTAATAGGTAGAGAGTATTCAAGTCTTCTAACCTCACTGTGCCCCTCCATCTGCAACCCCCACCCCCCCCCACCTGCTTCCACCCTCTATCTCTCCATCCCTTCATCTAACGGGAGGGCCACAGTGGCGACAGACAAAGAGCTGAGGCTGCTGGGAGAGCGGGACAGTGATGGGGAATTGCGGGAGAGAGAAGGAGGCAGGAAAAAGAGGTTGGCGAAGGAAGGGAAATGTCTCGCCTTCAGCCGAGCAGAAAAACGGGGTCTGCGCGAGTTGTGAGAGAGGTGAAATAGCTTTTTCTTTTCATTTTACACGCCTTCCCTTCCCGGTGCAACCCTCATCCTTTACCTCTCGCCCCCTATTACACACACTCACACAAACACACACACACACACACACGCACTCACATGCCCCGTCCTCATTTTGTGGCTGTGAGGAGAGGCACGGCGCGTCTGTGTGTCTCAGTCCTAGAGCTCCCCCCTCTGATCTTGGGGGGTTGCTGCAGCGTGGAGCACAGTGGCCGACCTCCTGTGGCTAGCCAATAAGGCACCGCCACGGTTATGTAGGTCGTGGCACCCATGTACGGCCTGTGGAGCCACGCCGCTGGTGCCCGCACACACAAAGAAGAAGGCAAACACACACCGGCTGGCACATACCGTTAACTAAAATCAGAATTAATCCAGTGAGCTCACAAACACAGGGAGCTAAGCACTGTACAGCACACACACACACACTGTACCACACATAAAAAGCACATGTAACTAAGTGGTGCTCACGGGAAAATGTGCTCCGACAACTCTCTTAGACATTTAAATGTAACAGGAATAATAACAATGAAACAAATCTTGTATCTTTTTTTTTTGGCAATTAAGTCCTAAATTGAGCTAAAAACATTAAATGAACAAATACCTTACACATATTGTTAAAATAAGTCGTGAATGAAAGCAAAGATGGCTGCAGCACAGAGTGATAACGGAACACAACATTCTGTTGATGCGCACAGAAATGTCCAAGGCTGTCGCTGAAAGAAATCTATTGAAAGTGTGTGAGCGTGTGTGCAAGTCGTGTGTGAGCGTCTCTTTGTAGCAGGCAGCGAGGATGACAGGGTGCGAAGGGTTAACTAGTCTAAGACAAAGACATTGAAACTATTGTGTTGAGTGAAGGGCCTCTGGAGCAGATGGGGCCTTAGGGCTCTCTTTCTCACTCTCTCTCCCTCGCTCTCTCCAATTTTTAAGCTTAAATCAATGACGACTAGCTAGTAAAGCACAGATATTTTATACACTAATAAATGAGCCCACATGCATTAATCATAAATGCACAACACACACGACTCACTGCAGGATGCTGATGCAAATACAGCACAACACTGGCGGGGCGGATAATGGCAACAGAGGCAAACCGGCGATGTGAGCCTCTTTCTTTTTCCAAACAGTTCATCCAAGCAGCCCGTCTCAGTAGTGCCTGTAAGAAATATGTGATCTCTCTTCGCTGACCTCTCAACCCTTGTGTTTCTTTCCTTCCTTTCCCTCGGTTAGTCTCATCATCTCCCTCCTCACCCACTCACTCCTTCAAACTTCAAAACCACAGCTGCAGCTTGTTGGGTTTTTATTTTGAATCTCGGCACATTTGTGTGTGAGAAAAAACACAGTCTTCTTGATGAATAGGCGAGATTCTCCATGAATTGTGACTTTATAACAGTCAGGAGTCTGATGATAAGTGTGCCAGGGAGTTGTTGTTTGGCACGTCAGCCTGACTCATTATGAGAAAGGAGTAATACTTTTCTTTGTTTTTGTAACATTGGACACGTTGGCAGGCATCACCCAGCCATCAATCCAAGGAGGAAGTCACAGTATCAGGTATACGGTCAATCAGTAATGTGTAATGTGCAAGTGTGACTGCGTAAGATGATGACAGGAAAATATAAAGCATCAGGATTCTGATTCCCATATGAACAATGAAGGGCTCTTGTATTCGCACCCACTCTTATATTTTCAAGTCTCTCTCATTTTTATGTCTTTTAGCTGAGCGCTCAGGATATAAAATTATATAAATATAAAATATATAAAAATATATATAAAATATAAAAATATTCACTAACAAAACAGTCTTAACCTAAACCCACACACAAATAAACACTCTCACAGTAAAAAACAACTCACGTATCTCTGCATGATCTGGTGTCTCTCGTGCGGGTCGTCCAGCATGTTGATTGACAGGTCCGAGATGGAAACGGCAGCGGAGGCGGTGAGCGTAACCAGCAGCACCAGCACGCCTTCACCTTCCTCCAGCGGCAGGTCCAGCTTGTGCGTGTGTTCTTTACTGAGGAGCGACAGGTCAATGGTACACCTGCACACAAACATGAGGCGAGGATTACAGAGTTAAGAGTGCTGGGCATTTTGTGGGGAAGCTGACTGTGCTGAAATACTCGTCCCTCACACGAAAAGAAGAGGCTAAGCAAAGCTACTGAAGACAATAAAGGCTAAACTTGAAGAAATGCTAGAGTAGCCATTTTTTGGGGCAGAAGTTTGCAGAAAAATTGCCTGTGAAGTAATAATTATCACAGAACGTATGTAAAGAGAGGGATCAAACAGAAAGAGGTCTCCAGTGTCTGAGCTGTTATCTAACCAAAAAGACACTGCACAGTGAGTTGGAGCATAGCAGTAGCCAGCCACCTAATAATAATATACACATAGTAGACATCATATGGATAGGATATCAGCAACCGCAGACAACTTAGCCACCGCTGACACAATTAAAACCTTTAAGTGGACACTTGAGAGCATCTACTCTTGACTGAATTGATTTTCGAGCATGCCCTTAGTCTGTCTCCAGTTAATATCAAGGCAAGCCAATAATAATTACTGGATTTGAGTCAAAGAGGTTAAGGCAAAGGCTGCCATAAGTGCCTGGATTCCGATGAAAAATAGAGAGAACTAGGGAAAAAAGCCCAGTATTTACCCAAGGTTTAAATTTGCACATGAATGCTATCCTGACGGATATTGGATGGGAGGTAAGAATAATGAAATTTCTCATCGTGCAATATTTTTCTGCAAGACCTCCCCTGTCTCAATAGATCCTACAAGTCAAAAATATGTGTAATTTTTAGCAAGCTACACATGTTCTTTCGACACAACCTAACAAAAGACAGGGACAGCTACATAACCCAGGAAGTTCACTATACCTTCCCATGAAGTCATCCTTCTTGCCAGCATCTTTGTCCCAGACCGTGATGTCCACAAAGCCTCCCTGCTCATCATACAGGTGGAAGTCAAACTGCTCTCTCCACTGAGGGTTCAGCGTTTTGGGAATGGTCTGACAGAGGTAAATACACCAGTTCTCCATGTATCTCAGTTGTTTATGTGTATATATGCAATATATGGTACATATAGTATGAGCTCATAGAGCTATTTAAACGACTATTGGAATCAAAAAACATTTCAGACATCAAAAAAAGGAGAAATTAGAAAAATGTTTGCAAATAATTATAAACATTGATTAAGTGTAGGTTTATTGTTGGAGCCAAAGAGTGTATATATATATATATATATATATATATATATATATATATATATATATATATATATATATATATATATATATATATATATATATATTCTTATTTTTTAAAATAATACAATTGATCATAGGGCCATATAAAGAAAGTCTTATATACACAGTGGCCACAGGAGTGTGTTTACCTTGCTCTTGTACTTCTGGTGTCCCATCCTGAATTTAACGTAAGGGTCGCTGAGGCCGTTGTTATCCATGGGCTGCAGGCTGCGACCCTCTATCAGACTGATGCTGACAATGCCTCGCCACAGCTGGGCTTTTCTGTGCACATCTGACAGACGCATACTCTGATACTGCAGCGGACACACACACACACACACACAAGCACATTCAGAGAAACATTTACACACACACGTGCATTTTTATATATGAAAGAATGTAAACATAACATACACATTAATTAACCCCCACGATAACATTATGCTGTGTGTGTGTGTGTGTGTGTGTGTGTGTGTGTGTGTGTGTGTGTGTGTGTGTGCGTGTGTGTGTGTGTGTGTGTCAACAGGAAATTAACCAAATAGCAAACACATCAAGACAACACAGAGAGAGGCAGGCAAAAACACACACCAGATAACACAAGATGAGATAAATGAGAGCACAATCTCCCCCAGAGGTGTGGGCTCACATGACAGAACGTCACTATAAATTATCAAACATAAGTCTCCCACTATTCAATCAGACTCAAATCCTGAACAATTTCTTGGGAACACTGAGCGCCTCAAAAAAAAGTGCTGTAACCTTTTTCTATCCTTTTCAAGTAAAATCTGCTCCAGACAAAGTAGGTTACAGCCTGCAGAGGAATGTTTGGTGATTTTAATTTTTTTTTTTTTTACAAATTCTTAATCTAATTAAAAATATATATTAAAAAGGAGACGAGTGATTTGTGGACCGCCTCATTCGACAGACAGACAACTGGGGTGTTGTTACTGTGTAGCTCTGTAAACGTCTCATTCCATCTGGCTGTACTGTACGTTGACAGCGCTGCAAATTCTGATTGATGATTCTCCATCTTTTTAAGTCTGTTTATTTCCCCCTCCGAACAATTTTCCCAGCACTTACAGGCCTATTTAACCTCTCTTTGAATCATGTCAGTATCCCTCACTAAAACAAAGAGCAGGGTATTTATTTGTCAAACAAATACACCCCTCTCTCTTTCTCCCACTCCCTCTCTTTCTCTCTCTCTCTCATTCTGCCTTTCCCTCTCCTCCTTCCTCGTTAGGGAGAATTTATTAGCATAGCTTTTGTTTTGCGGGTGAATTTCATTAAACTCTGAACAAACCCTGCCTCGCAAGCGCAGGCCTTTGATCTGGAGCCGGAGCCTCTTAATTTCCATTCTCCAGACATTAAACAATGCGAATGGCTCCCTGCAATATAGCCAACCTCACATACAGTGACTCCCACATCTCTTACTTCTCCTGCTCACTTGCTGCTCGCGCACTGTATGCTAATGAGGCGAGGTCGCCGTTATGTCCTACTCGAGCACAGTCCTAATTGTTTCCTTGTTTTTTGTTGCTGCAAATTTCTTGTTACAGAAAAAAAAAAACCATGGGCTATTTGGACTGGGAATCCACATCCCTCTGCCAGAACGCAGCGGGAGTGGGATCACGCACAAAGATGTTCGGAGGCTGAAAGTCTTAGAAGAGATACTAACATTCAGTTTAAGAATTAATACAGCCTTGCACATAGTTCAACTTTTAGCACCCCTTTAGAATAGAGAAAAAAAACTTTTCGAGTGTCAAAGGAAGCCTTTTGCCTCTTGGTAAAAGTGAGAGAGACCTGGATTTATTGTGCCTCTGACTGCTTAATTATGATCTCAAACTGCTTCTTGAATAGTTTGCATCTTCTGCAGTGGGCTCAACACTCATGGATGCTTCATTAAAAAGAAGTGGTTGTGTAAAAATAACCATGCACTGTGTGTTGTCGAGCGCTGAGGCAGGGAGGCACTCAGGAGCAGCGCCTTTCTGGTCGGGTAGCACAGTTAGTTAGTCAGTGTTTGAGCTAATTCCCGAGTCACAGGCGGGGTGGCCCAGTTTGAAGGCTTCAAAGAACCGGATTGGGGAAGCACAATACAGCAGGACGTCTGCCCAGCTCCGACCGGGCACACTTTAAAATGTGTATCTGTGTCTCTCGTCGGATATCAAACTTTTCACTGTTTGCAATAAGGAAAAATTCAGCGCCTCAAGGCACAATTTAGGAGACTTAGAGTAAACACATGAGACACATGAGGAAACAAAGCTGCAAATAAACCCACTTGTGTTCACAAAATCATCCCTGATACCAGTATTGCTGTATTTGGCCCAAAAACAAGGTAGGTGCTTCATGCATGAGCCAATAAGAAGAAGCGGCACTTCCACGAGCATGCTTTCTGTTCATCCTGACAGCCAACAAGGACCACAAAAATGAAACCAAAAGATAGCATTCGCTTATGCGTGGCAGGATGGGAACTCAAAAGAACGTTACAATTTTCCACTCGATGTAAAGGGGTCTAGGAGTGTCCTATAATCAGACTGCACAATCAACCAACTGGTTTATTTCACAGTTGTTTTGCTGTACAGGACTCCTTTAAACCCCCCTAAAAACAAATCAGTTGCTTTATTTTCTCACACAGCAGCTGCAATACACGCTCAAAAGTGGAAGAAGCACGAGCATGATGTGAGTGCATAATCTAACGGTTTAAAGGCACAAAGGTTAGATACAACCCTTATTCCAAGAGAAGTTGGCACACTCTTACCCCTTTTTGACCAAAGTGAACCAAGTACTGGTTCTGGGCCGGTGCTAGTGCTGGTTCAAGATGGTTCAAGCTGTGAGCCTTTTAAGAATTGCTTTGCTTTTCCACGGGCATGAGAGCCAGTGTAGAGTCACATCATTCAGTCACTGCATATGTGCCCAATTTCCCAGCATTGCCTGGAACAACTATGCCGGTCTACATCAACTCTTCACAAGTGCTGCTACTCACTTTGCAGGCCTACATTGGCATCCAAACGTGCCTGGTCCTGTCCTGTTGCTTAGATTAGTGAGAATAGTTAGAATCTTTTAAATATTCTCCAGTGGATACATCAGAACACAATACACTTGCTCTGTTTTGTAAGATTGGTAGTCGTAAGTGGGTTTAGTTGGTCCTGCCCACAGCCCCTGAAGTTAGATCAGCAAAGTGTCGGAACCAATCTGGAACCAGTTTTCCTGGCCGGGAGCCGTTTCTATAGCCGTCAAATCAGAGAGAACTGGTTCCAGAGTAGGCATTGGCTCTGAACCGGCACCTGAACTCTTTTGGTGATAAAAGGGTTTGTGTGAAAACATAAAATAAACAGAATGTAATGTTACTTCTTTGACATATTGAATTATCAATTGAAAACGGTATGAAGGCAATACACGCAATGTTTTACCTCATCTTAATTGAATTGTTTTTGGTTGCTTATTCTGAATATGATCGCCGAAAAACAACATTGGGACAGTGACAACAAAAGACTGGGAAAGTTGTAAAATGCTTAAAAACTGCTGTTTGGAAGATTGAACAGGTAAACAGATAAGTTCCTAACAGTCGATTGTGATTTGGGATGGAAGGGACAAGGGACATGGAAGGGCTCATTTGGTTCAGCACTTTATGAAACACATGAATGTACAGTGAGTTGAATGACTGCATTCTGTTTCAACTTATATTATACACAGCAACTTCTTTGGAGACAGGGTTGTACATAGATTTTTTTTTTAATTGTCAGAATAAATACACAGTGCAACGTGCTCTAAAACTGAAAACAAAAGGTTTCAAGATATAAAGCAGACTTTGGTGTACATCTATCTTTCACATGTGTGAAGACAGTCCACCTTCAGGTTTCACTGTGATTGCAAAACAAGTTTACATCCCCTAATGTGATGTAAATGTCAAGTGGTATATTGCAGCTGGTGGAAAATAAGCTAGCGACAATAACTCAAGAGCTGATAAAGAAAAAAACTGCTAATACCACTGTGGAAGGAGGAAAAAGGAGGGAGAGAGGGAGAGGGCCAGGGAGACTCCATCCATGTACCAGGACACAAGTGAAGAGTGCAGGAGAGGTGAGGTGCAGTACGGTCGGTAGTGGGGTTACAGTACAGTCGGAAGTTTGTGGGTGGGGGTGGGGGGAGTCACATGCTGTTTTAGTTTACCTTACTAGATCGTTTCCAGTTCCTTCTCAAAAGCATGGTCTGTAAATGAGACAAAGCTGTTACAGAGCGCCCCCCACTGTCTCCCCCTTAGAGCTGCAGGGTCAGAGGTTAAAGGAAATAGGGTGCATGGTGCTCAGATGTTAGCCCTGGCCTGGTGCAGGTGGAGTTAGATAGAGAGAGAAGGGCAGCTGTTATTCATGCAGGTTAGGTAAGCAGTAGATTCACAGGAACGCGTTCTGACCCGTCATATGAAGTGTTTTTGCATATGCAGACATGCGTGGACGCTCACACACGCATGGAGAGACATGACTGGATACAGTAGCTGCAGTTTGTGCCTGTCACACAGTCAATCCATCACTTTTATACTTGCACAAAAGTCAATTTGTGACCCAAAGACAGGCAACTAATGGAACCGGCAGCTGCTTGCTAGCTTGATTTCTCTATTTGGGTCCAATAAAACAAAACAGTTAATACTATATTTCTCTGTACACAGGATTACTTTTTTCTGCTGGCAAGGATTAAAAGGGTAACAGGGAGGAAAAATGCAGGAAGTTTTGTTGAAAATCTTGCCGAATGTCTAAACATTGGCTTCAATTTTTTTTTTTTTTTAAGATAAATGTATTAATAGTCTTATCTAAGTGACAGCTTTACAATTATTAATGCAGAAGTTTAATTGAAAATTACATGAGGACTTTTTACATGTGCCCAAATAAACCCCACATAAATGTCCTCAAGAACACCCAGAAACTTGAAAAACACATGGTATATAACACACACCATCACAGACAGAGACACTTTCGATGCTGCGCTATTAAAAAAAAATGAGATTATTGAGAGATTAATTTAAAAAGTACATTAAAGGTTTCGTATTTTCCCCTTACTCTTCCATACCAGTAGATGGCAACAGAGAGAGTCATCCAGATTGCACTAGTCTAACCTTGTACTCATTTCCTTCACAGTTGGAGAAATCCAAAATGATGCTTAACCTAAATAGAGTTTATTTGTTCTGTCAAATGTGGACTCTCTGAACTACAGCACTAAATAAGCAACAAAATTAAGACATCAGATCAAAAGGAATAAAATATTTCCCTCATGACTCTGCCTTGTTCCGGATCGAGCATGCGGGGGTCCAATTAACCAAACAAATAATTGAACAGAAATAAATGCAACTCAAACAGTGAGCACGTCCGCAGAGGCGCGAGCCAACATAATTAGGAAAGAGAATCCAGTGCTCTTTGAACATGGAACTTTTCTACAGAACATATTAATTACACTTGTGTTTATGCATTTGCTGAGCTGAAGAGTTTCCAGTAGGATGATTGGAGCCAGCACATTCAGGTTCAACACAGCATGCATGGGCTTGTGATGTGTGGACAAACAGTTCCCTAACTTGGAATAACACTGTTAATGAACTTCAATTAGGAATACTATAAAACTTATTTCAGCAATTTATTTATTTATTTATTTTTTACTAAAGAGCAGTTACTGCATACTTCAGGATTCCTTGATCTGGTTGCAGTATATCAGGCATATCATAACTTACTGGGTGTGACATGTCAAAGATAATGTAGGACGAGTAAACTACAAAGACTACAAAGACAGTCTGTGCAAGAAGAAAGAGAGAGGTGAATGAGTAAAATGAGTCAAACAGAAGTTCATATAGATTTCTTACAGCGTCCTTCACGTCCCCTTCCTTTGGTGACACAGTCACAGCTAGGTCCAGGCTGCCCAAATTATTTTCAGGATACTGTGGGTCCTTTAGGTCCAGTGTCACATCCAGTGTCCTATGGGGAAGCACAGTAAACCATGGTTTATGCTAGTCAGTTAAACTTCTTATTATTATTATTTCATTAATGTACACATTGAGATGACATCTTGAGACAATTTGCACTGAAAAGTCCCGACTTCCAAGTCAAATTTTTTATCATAAACAAGCATGCGTTACTAATGTTAGCAATTCTGCTGAGGTCAAGCAGTCTTTCCATGGAAATTCATACTGTAAGGGCTTACATGAATACTGATCATTTATATGCATAAAGTAGGGCTGCACAGTAAACCAAAATGTAATCGGAAATTGCAAAATTGCAAAATTATCCAAACTGCAAGATGCAGCCATTTTTTGATCAAGATCATTTATGAGGAAACAAGACTTACATAAAGTACTGTAGTGCTGCAGATATGCCCTGACCTACAAATCATGTTCCTCAGATGTAAGACAATGTGTGTGGTAGAGACACCAACAAATATCACATGAAGAGGAATTTTATACTTTTTTAAAAGTCACTAATCTTGAATCATACTGTAATTGTAATATATGCCAAAATAATCGCAATACACTAAATGAGATTTGACAAATGCGTGTAAAAATTAATTAACGCGCTACGTGCACACGCCACCCTCCTTAACATAAAGTGGATACACATTCACATCAGCTCAACTCTGACTCGGCAGATGTGGAGCACTGGCACAAGCTTCTACGCAATCCGAGTGTTGTATTCTACTTCCTTCCTCTCTCCCTTCTAGCTGCCGTTCCTTCTGTTTTCACCGGTTTACAAAGACATAAACGGGTCAACCTTGCTAACAAGCCTAAATTATGCATTCTGTAAGGAGGGTATTTACCAAGGTATGTCATTACTATTACATCTTATTTAACAAAGGCGTCTGTGAGCATGATACAGTCCAAGCTGCTCTTGACAGTTATAACCAGCTAAAAATCACAATCCCTGAAAAATGGGCACACTCCACCAAATCTCAACATGCAGGATTGTAACCTGGTATCACTTCCAAGTTATCTGACAGGTCTTTAAATACAGGTGCTAACACTGAGAAACAGCAAAAGCCATGAATGTTTTATGGAGGTGTTCAGCGGTTACATCAGTAATGCTGTCAAACACAGCAGGGAATGTGGAGACAGCTCTGACAATGCGGCACTGATGCTGTGTTGATGAGCAATGAAGATTTTGACTTAAGATCACTGTTATACAGCAGTAATGTATTGAATGTGACTAAAAATGACTATTCCACACTACACTTATTATTGTTTGCTTTGGTGATCACTTAAGACATCACATTTTTGCAAACTATGGTCAGAATTTGAAGGTAGCTCCAAACACATATATCAGCAGACTACCGACAACAGCTGCTCTTTTCTAGCTATGTGTGACTGTAGCATCTATTGGCTTATTAGCTCTTGGCTCAGTTAGCCAGTGGCTCCAGAGTGTGTCTGGACAGGGATCTGATCATAGGGAGAGTCAACACAGTCGAAGGGGTTCAGCTCAACTGGATTTAGCAGCTTGATGTGTGACTGAACAACTTGAAACAGTCTCAAAGACCGTTGGCTCCTGGAACCACTGATAATCTTATTGTTAATACCTTTACTATTTCTACAATTTAAGAGACATTCCCAGCACAGCCCCCAGCTAAACTTTAATTTACAGCCCAAAGCAAATAATGGGCTGATGATAAAATGAACAAAGTTACCAGATGGCCACATTTCTACTTCCACTATAAATTGTCTTTTTGAGATAAAATTCCTTGTTATATACTTCTCTGTGGAATATATATTGAATATAGCCTCACTCTTCAAGTTTGAGATGGATTACCAAAGACTGCCACTAGAGGGAGACTATAGACCACATTATATCAAAGTGACTGGATCAAAAACAATAAAAGATGCAGGGAGAGGGGTGTGTATCAAGAGAACAGGTGTCGTGAGAGGGAACTCCTCACCCTCACCCTAACGGCTGTCTCTTGACACATCTCTTTCTTTCAACATGCCCATTCCTTGGGGACGCAGCTACCAGATACAGTATTTCCAATCCCACTGGTGGAGGCAGAGTGGAGACAATTTAGATTGTAGAAGGGTGAGATATTGGTGGTGGGTGAGCTGACTGAAAAGAAAAGATAGAAGTCAAAAGAGACATAGAGACCTCTGATGTTCCAGTGACTCCAGGTGGAGGTAAGCTGAGCCCATGAAATCATCCTGAAATCCAAAGTCATAGTCAAAAACCTGCAAAAAGACGATATACAAAGACTGTCAACAGTGGACCCACAAATATGCAAATGTTACCAGTCTGACATATTTTTTACATTGACTGGTCATATCTGGCATAAAAATTGACATTGAATATAATCAATTCTTGTCAGTTGAGACTGAACAATCATCCAAAGTGTGACAGCAATTCATACTACAGCAGGATGACATCTGAAGTCCAGGACCCATCTGCTGTACCTTGACATATAGTGGATCTCTCAGGGTTTCCACCAGCAGGCTCACTCTCTCGTCCCACACCGGGTTGAGGTTCTTGTGGATGGTCTTACTCCTGAACACCTCCTTCCCTGCGATCTTAAACTTCACATAAGGGTCACTGGTCCCTAAGGAGAAAGACAGGAAACAAAGAACAATACTGTTAAATTAGTACGTATTTTAATAAATGTTGCCTTTGTTGTGAGAGTTGTGATGATTATGTAGAATAGTTATTGCCATACACACTTTTTTTAAAAGGTGCAATTCCAAGTACACAAACCATACTCTTGCACAAAAATAATTCACGCATATCTTCTTCGTACAATGAGACTATTTTATTACAGCATCTCTGGTGGTGTCACGACAGAACACATCTTTTGTTCTCTCTCAAGTTATTTTTAAACACTTCATAGTGTCGTGCGTGCTGCTTTGAAGGCCCGGGGAGGGAACGAGCCATGTCATGTGACTTTATTGTGGGTCATGTGATTAACAGTAGTTAATGTTGTTGAAGTGTTGAATTACTCGTCTGCATTGTCTCCATTTGACCACTAGGTGGCTCCATTGATTTATTTTCTTGAATTTGTGCCACTATGTAAAGGTGCCAGGTTAAATGAATACTGTGAAATTAAACAAACACACGCTTTATACACAGTGTGTAGTCTGTGACATACGTGAAACACTGACAGGCTAGAAGGTCTACAGTCTGTCATCTTAAGGTATCCCTCAAGCCTAAGTCTACGTTTGATTACTCTGGCAAATGGGCATTGATCCTGCTACCCACTCCATTTCTGCTTTATTCCAACATCATATTCCCTATCATCCATAAACTTGACAATAAAGTCAATTTATTTGACAGGCAAAGAAAAACTATGAAAGAAACCACCACCAAGAACAAAAAAACAGGGTCAACTGAAAGAAAATGCAGACCACAGAGTACAAGAAATTGAATTAAATCAAATGAAATATACTGAAACATGCATTCAGTCTGATACATTTTCAGACACAAGTTCAAATGTCGACTACATTTTAATGAAAATGACATGTGACAACCCAGATTGAGGGGGACTATGAAGCATCTAAAATTCGTTGTTTGTGTTCAGGGCTGTTTTTGTGCAGGAGATAATCAGATTTAGTCTGGCATGACAGTGCACTCCTGTCCGGATTCAGATAACATAAAATGGCCAAAAGGGCCTTGCAGGACTAATCACAGGCCCTGTACATTCTTTTATATATATGGCACACACATATATACAGTATAGAGTGGATACAAACTACACAGTGAAGCTTATGTATTGTATTTAGAATTGTTTTATCAGTATGTTTTGTCTTTCACAGAGTAGTGCAGAGAGACCATAGTGTTTCAAAGAGAGAGCTTTAGATATTGTTTATCTTTAGCTCTCTCTTTGGGGGCTGGCCAACCTTTCAGTGCTATATAAGTTGTACCTTTTTGGCTGCCAAAAAAACTTTACTATGTAAAATGTTAGCATATATAATTCAAAGTACCACCAAACTAATTGCTGGGTAACCTGTTTTTTGTCGAGAAAGACAGTTTGCTTGGCCACACAGAACACGAAGAGGAACAGAAAGTTTCACTTTACAAAAACTTGCAAGTGAAATCAATAAAATGTTCCTGACTGTTACACCGTTTACGGTGAAAGCAGCTATGAATGATGTTGTCTTACTGACCTCACTTTGCTATCTAAACATTTGTTTTACACAGCTGGTAGCTTAATTCCACTACATGTGCGTGAACATCTTAGTTCAACAGTGATACTCTCAAGTCACGATACTGCCAAAAGGGTAAAACACATCTTACGTTTTCCTCCCTTTCAGAAACTACAGGTACAACTTAGAGCCCGACTGATACTCAATATTTCGGGTAATATATGCATATTTTTTACAGTGATGGCTCAGATGTGACATCAGTGCACCAAACCAGCAGACTTCACTGGAAATGTGCTCATAACTCATCACTCCAGGCATCACATTCTGCATTACAGTCTCTTAAAAATGTGGTTTCATATCAGTTTTTGGATAACATTTATGCCAATACTGACATATCTGTAATGGGCTGACATCAGCTTATAATATTAGCCAAGCAATATTATGGTTGGGCTTTTTGATTTTTCTTTATTTCTGTAATCTTTCCCTTCATCTTCTACATCGAGGAATCCCAGTGCAGCCTCCCCAGCCTCCCCACTATCACCTCTTCTAGTGTTTGTACACCTTACTGTAAGGCTGATGAGCAAAACCTTCCAGTGGAACAGTACTCTGCGCTGATCTGTTTGTTTGTGCTGTACGTCTCACATCAGTGCCATGTTACCATCAACTGTGACCAAAGTGATTACCAAGCAGATCAAATGAGAGAGCAGGGAATCCTATCGTCACACAATTCTCACTCTGCCCCTGCGGATTATGCTTTCTGCCAATTTCTCTTGGATGAAACAGGATGTACATGAACATATAGTATCTTCTGTATAGTGCAATATGTACCATATATAAGTGAAGGCAATGCTGTGTCTTAGACGAGGCTGACAGCATGGACCCTCTCAGTGGATGCATGCATCTCAGCAGGTCGAGATGGAGTCATGCGTTACCATTAGCAAGACTGAAATACATATATTAGACTCTTGCATACTAAGTTGGTGCTTGGTAGTGGCATGGGTCTGACATGACAGCATCATTAACAACGTTAAACAGCAAAACATCAAACTAACGCTGGTCTGCTTGGAAGGAATATCCACGTCTCCCCATCTGAACAACCTCAGACACCCTCACACACACCGGCAGAGATTCTGGAAACACACACACCCTTTTACACACTGGTGCCGTTGACACATCACTGCAGGAGAGATGCAGCGGGAGGACACGGATGACAGCATGAGGAAAAAGAAGGAATAGCAAAGGAGATAAAACTATAAATGTCTGGGATGGCACACTGTGTAGCAGCAGGCTGTTGGCGAAGCAGAATTCAGAATTCTGTAAACAATACAAGCATCAAATAAAGAAAAATGTGTCTATTTCCTTTTAAAAGAAGAAACACATCCATCACAAACATGAGGTGAGACTTTATGAACTATCTGAAAACACAACTAAAGGGAAATTACCCCAGGAAGTAGAGGCTAATTAATCTCTATAACTGCAGACACCCCCTTTCTTGAAGGCTCTGTCTTCCTCTCTCCAAACACGTCGATATTCCCCACATCACTGGCTTGGACTCTCTGCACCCCACGGTGCCAGCTTTATGGTGCCATAAACATACACAGGCTGAAGAGTATGAAATGGAAAAGGCTGGTGCTGTAGGTGGATGGTGAGGATGAGTGAGCGTGGGTACAGCACAGCAGGAGTGATCGCAGAGGTACTTTCTGTGAAATCAACCACCACATATGACATTTATGCCATATTTTTTGAAATATTTCCCACAGTTGGGGAGAGGCAGACTGTAAACACCACGTAAGGGCTGGTGGGTGGACAGGTCAGTGAGAAATAGGCATTATAAAATCAATGAGCTTTAGAAAAATTAGTAATGGCAGAGAAAGCCTCAAACTGGTTGGGGTTCAAGTCGGTAAGTTTGATGAATTGGTGCACCCTGGATGTATGTTCAACCTGCAGGCAGGAGGCTGTGAAATGTAAGTGCTGAATAAGGGGAGACTGAGTGTAAGGAGTCAATGTGTCAATGTTGATAAACTGGCTAAAGTAAACAGGTGCTGTAGGTGCTGAAGTGCAGCCGTGGAAAGTAAAAAGCCATTAACTGTCTTTCCACAGTTGAGTGGCACCACTTGTGAGGTATACGGGGTAAATGCAAGAGGTAAGATCAAATTCACAGAGGAGAATCTGAAAAGATCGTAAGCAGGTTTAAGAAGATTTCAAAATAATTATCTGCAAAAAAACTTTCTGAAAACACCTTGGTGGAAATTCATCTCTGTAAGTTTACACAAGGCTGGAGTAACCAACACAGTACTTCTTATTAAGAGAGCAAAATACAAAAATGTATTATTTGTATCCAAAGCAATTTATCTGAACTGTGAATTAAGAAGGCTCAACAACAGACGATGAGGAGCAAATCCTTTAATGTTTTAATAGGTCAGATGTAATATGAGACTTTCAGAGACTGCAGTGGGAAAATTGACAAATGGCCAATCAGACTATTGACTCTGGATCACATGAATCATTGGTGCAAGTCCAATATCCAAGACCATCTATAACAACAGGGGCTTATCTGTGAGTCTCTTCTCTGAAAAAAAAAAAAAATCTGGGATTTCCCTCTATTTTCACATGAAAGACATGTTTTAACTTCCTAATCCTTGTTCTGGATTAACCCCCTGGATCCACAGACTGATGCAACAAGAGAGGAGAAATTGCAGGGAACAAAAAGAGATACTGAGCGGTTCAAGGTGTTAATCAATTCATCTTCAATGGTGCTATCAAATCCAACCGATAAACACTGTAATACTAGCTGGGGAAATAAATAAATGGGATCTGTGAGGGGACCCAGTGGTGCACTCAGCAGGTAAATTTACCTTGGGTGTGGCTCATAGGCAGATTTAAAAGCCTCTGATAGGCTTGATTTTGATAGCTGCTATCCGTCTTCCTGACAGGCGTTTGAAAACATAATCCACCGCATAGTTATCTCTCCTGAACACCTAATGGGCAGCGGCCATAAAAATGCTGCTCACTGTCTGTCTGCCAATATGCCAGTCTACTCTTCATGAGACTTGGAATACAAACAACAGCAAGCTTGATTGCACAGTGTAATCCAAATGTAAACAAGGTCACCACTACCTTACTGTAAAACTTCTCTCACCTTTTAAACAGCAGAAAGTTCACCTGTACAAGCATATGGGACATGATAAGGTAACTATGTTACTTGAGTTACATATGTGATGTTTTCCTAACCTGACAGAATAGTTTTAGCTCCTAAACCTTACCAAGTAGTTCCCTTGCCTAAAACTAGCCAAACTGTGACCAAACAACAAAAGTCTACTATGTTTGTCACCGGTACATTGCAATGGTTATGTTGGAACACTGATACACATTGTTCTGGGAGTCACTGGCAAACAACCTATTCAGTCATTCAGCTATGAGGTAGTGCTGAACTCTATGGACTTAATATCACAATATGTATAGGCTATTTCACAATAAACAATCTACATTTCAATATTATGAAAGCTCCTAAAAAACACTTCACAGGACTAGGCAACAAAATCAAATGTAACAAGATATTTGAACAAGTACCTTGATATCGATACTACAACAATGTTGCAGGGATGATTATTGGCACTTTAACCAAATCTTTACATAACATCACTTTAGACAAATAATCACCAGTGATGTGGATGCAGTGACTTATTCGAACAAGTAGAGCAGGCTGGCAAGTTCAGAAAATCCTTTACACTTTACTGTAATGCAGCCACTTTACAACATGCCATATCACGGTATAACAATATCCAAAATATCAATATACAGTGTAGTCTCACCTCACAGTAATGAAATATGGTATGGTATTGGCCAGCCTTAGTATGAGGATATGTTGCTTTTCATGTTCATTTGATACAAAAGTTAACACTTCCACAGAGTTTGCTAGCATTTCAGAAAACAACATTTTAAGTTGGGTTTAACTGAGGAACACAAAATGCAAATCCTCCAAGTGTAACTCAGTTATAATGTTCAAGTGACTACAAGTTTGTATGGTCAGTTTGCTTGATTTTACTTGCAAATCACGTCTGGAGTGCAAGAGTAACAGCGGGGGAGGGTTTGGAGGGTAAATCTATGACTGCACTTGAAGCTAGTTAGAGAGCTATCAATGTCTCATCATGCATCTTTAATGCGCATAATATCAAGAGGTGCTTCCCACACAGGAAATCATCACTATTAAGCGCTTGTCCATCTTGTGTTCTCTCTTGCTTTCTCATTATAGTATTATGGTAGTATCATTCCCACCTTATGCACTGCAACATTTGTTTTGTTTTGTTTTGTTTTATTTTGTTTTTTTACCTCTGCTGTCAGGATCCTTGGCACATGCATTTGTATATGCACCAGCAATGCATGTGTGTGTGTGTATTTCCTGACAAATTCACAGCACGTTTTCAGACGGCAGTCTAAATCTTGAGCTCTGCTGCAAATTGTCCCATCTAAGTTTCATACAACCTCCCATCTTTCCCCATGTCACCATGTTGTTTCTCTCTTACACTTCCTTGAAGCTTTCTAAATTAAACTGTATTCTTGAGCCTCATCCCTCAACTTCCAGTGGTTTTCTTTGCTATCATGGCTACTTAGAGAAGAAGAAGTCAGGCCATAGTCGTATTTATGCACAATTTGCCTCATAGTGAAATAAAATAAGATTTGCAACATCAACATGGCAAAGATGATGGATCTTCTGGTGCTCAAATTATAAATGGTTTCAGCTTGTTTATGGTGGGTGTGTGGGGGGGAGGGGATGAAATTTACAGACCAGGTAATATGACTCTAATTATATGATTTGCCAAAGTGATGAAATTAGACACCTCTGGACGTTGTGAAATTGACTAGTGCCTGACAAACATTTCTTAATTCTAGATAACGTAGTGTCTCCAACCACTGTAAATCTGTGATTTGTAATATGTACCAGCATGGAGGTTAAGGTATGTGGAACTGCAATATCGTAATGTTTTTTTGTATATTTCTTTTCATTAATGGCTAAACACACATTTTTCAAAGACTTCAAAGAATCCTTTAGAATTCATAAATATTAAACAGTAAAGTCCATTTAGGCTGAGAGGACTTTAAAATGATTTCTTCCATCAGCTGTAGCTACATGTATGATGTCATTACTAGAGCAGCTGGAAAAAATAGGCAAAGTTAATCAAAGTCACAAGCTTTCATTTAAATGCCTGTCCTGCCCCGGGAGTGAGCAGCAGTCCAAAGGCAGGCATGTATACCTCCAAATACTTCAGACAAACCCCTGAGCAAACACTGAGGCTTTACAGTGGACAAACAGACAAACAAAGCATACTGAAAACAAAACCTCCTTGGTGGAGATACAAATCTGTGGGGGAAGGAAAGACTCCAATCTGTCTCAGACAGTAGGAGGGATAGCAGACAGTTCTGAGATATGTATGCTGGATAAAAGAAGCTTCTGCTGCAACCTAAAATGGCATAATATGAGCATATGGTCATGCTGACACTTATTTAAAATGAGTCTAACACTTGACACGCTGTCTTGGGTCCAGGGCTTTTGAAAGTTAATGAACGGTGCTTGCTACTTACTAAAATTTCTAAATAAAATAAATCTTCTCCATCATGTGGCTTCACTCTGATGCGTCTGCTTCCCCGCTTTCATCATCAATTTACAGATACTCATCACACATTCATGATCAATAGCTTTTCCGTGTCAGTACAGGGCAGACAAACGGTCCTGAATTATTAACTGATAATATATGAGCAGGTAATTACATTTCCACAGAGACAGTGAGATATCACGTTCTAAAAATAAGCCGGTATATGAGAAAAAGATGAACTCACTGTTTTGGACATTACACAAGGCTTCTGAGGAAAAGCACACCCTAAAAATTACTCTGATGAAAAGTCAAGAGTGTGTCTTTCTCAACATGTATTCCAAATGCAAGAAAACATGAAAGATAGAGCACGCAGCTTGACAAACAGTAAAATCCAACAGCGCTTTCGATAAAAACACAAACAGAATCTCCTACGTGCAGCTGTGATAAGTGATGATTTGAACTGGGGTAATGCACTGTAGATGTGGCACTTACTGATTATCAAAATACAATGAATATGGATGACAAACTGCCTGCTGATGGCATTAGAAAGTCATCAATAATGTAAAATGTCAGTATAAAATCGGTGCCGTTTCAGCGCACCAAACAACCCAGCTGTTGATTCTGTGAGAGGAAAGTTGACTGCCACAGATTAAAAAAATAACAGAACATATGCAAGCTGTGCACCTGAAAACTCAGCATGTTTACTATAATGTATGGCGAGACACAGAACAGTGCACACACTGCTGTACACAAATGAACAGCAACTCAAGATATTGTTTGCATTTGTTGGAGATGATGGCATTTTTCAGAGCAAGAGCGACACAGGTCTTTCCTGTTAGGTCAGCAGCACCAAGAGATAAGAGTCCCTATTATATCACATACAGAGTTGCAGTGTTTCACATGCTCACCCCACCAATCTGCTTTCTGTTTTGTCAATACAGGATCTGGTATCAATCAGACACATTAATACTCCTCTAAGCCAATTTTTGCGATAAGCTGTTTGTTTCACCCTGCGGTTCAGTTATGCCAGAAAGTGAGATTATGCTATGACAGATGATCAAATGTCTACAGGACCTGTGACAGCTCCATTCAAATACAACTTTGAACTTATTTTCAAAGATTGATGGCTGATCAACACTGACGCATTCATTTAAGCTCTACTTGTTATCTCGATGAGAGGGTTTCCTGCAGCATATCACAGGAAAGGTGCGGTGCCTTTTCTAAAAATAGATAAATAAATACCAACTCAAGATCAAAGATCAAACAAATCATTAAAGTTTTATGAAATATGTCATCAACCCTCAGATCATGAGCTTAGACTTCCTGCAATCAGTTTGCTGGATCAATATTAAACATCCGATTCATTGATGGCAATTAAAGCAGCTTTCCATTTAATAGATCAATTTAACATTATGCACTATGCTTTATGGTCTGCCACTGGGCTCGATTTTGTTCTGATAAAACTGAGGTCGAATTATGTCAAAAAGGAAGTTCGTCTACCTTTGTGCAACAACAACAGGGAGAGACAGCGGTTCTCCTGCTCGCTATCCCAAGGTAACGCTGGAACAAGTGGAATGAGTGTGGAAACATGGTGTTGAAGTAAAGTTGGGATTCTCTCTGTTGTTTTTTGCTTCAGTAGCCAGGCTGCTAACGGTAGCTGTGTTGATAATGTAGTCTTTGCAACAGCAGCGCCAACAGTAATACCACAAGGAAGGCTAGTATTGCACACCAAGAGTGGAGATTACACATCCTAATATCTAATACCTAATACCCACAGATGTTCATTAATTCATAAAAGTTGGCTAACCTACCATTCTGCACGAAACTTTAATTATACGGAAAGACATAGAAATTTGAGAATTAGTTTGAGCATTGCAATAAAGGAAGAAAAATTAGTCTGGTGATCATTTCAAAGATACTGAAATTCACTTTTACATAATGAAAGGGAACCATATCAACCCCACTGCAGTATTAACATTAAAAACAAGTGGTCCTTTAAACTTTTTCAAACTCTCACTGCTTCTCTGATTTACAGTGCAGGAGGACCTATTGAGAGTTGGCCAACACACTGCCCGTCAAAAAGGCTGTAATTCAGAGCCGAGCTCATTGGTGCTTGTCATTAGATGTGAGAACAGGACGGGTGAAAAAATATAGTAAAGCTGCCATAAAAGCCTTGGTCGTGATTGAGCTGCAATCGAGGAGCGGCCCCATGTTCAGATTATAGGCACTGTGTGTGGCTGTAAATGTGAGCGTGTATATGTGTGTAAATTCCTGGCCTATGTGTAGCATCAGGACTGATGGATGGTCGCAGCTCTGGGGTTTCCCATTACCCAGAATGCAATCTGGTCTAGAGGATGTATTGGGAAAGGGTGCAAAGACAAGGAACTCCATCACGGGATGCTGACGGATAGGTTGAGAGTCTGCCTCGTTACAATTACACACAATCACACACACACACACATGTGCCTCTGTTACTGCTGTACACTAAGAGGATTACACTTTCCAGTCGCCTGCTGACATTTACCCAAAATGAACCTTCACTAATGATCTTGCTGCAATTTAAATTCAGTGTGAGATACCATAACAGCAGAATCTCTAGCTAAATACAGCTGATCTTAATGAACACAAACAAATATGGGGAAGACATTTGCACAGCATGCAGGAGGATAACATGGCAGGTGAGAAAGCAGTGGAGGGGACTTTGAATAAAACAAAAGACAACCTGCCGACAGTGTTGTCAAAGCTCCGCTCCTCTCACTGTTTTCACATCTTCAGACGAGATAATAAGGCTCAGTGCAGTCTCGTTAGTCTTAGTCACACGTTGAGAAGTGAGAACTAATCACTGTAACTAACCATCCACGCTAATATTAGCCCTTTGGGTATGCACATATACTAGCAGACCACAGACACATACACACGCAAGCACACATACACTGCATAATGAACACACAGTGTGTCAGCACGCACAAATAACAGGGACTACAGCAGTCTAGCTAATCATTACTTAGCCTCAGAGGGATGAAATTAAAATAGATTTGAGTAGGGATGTGTAAGGAGTGGGAATCAAGCTTAAGTTCCAACATAACTCAGTATTAAATTATAGACAAATTACATTTATGCCATACAAATGTATGAATTGTTATTTCAATTCTGCAGAAATATATGGCCAAACATCAAATCCAGGGATAAAAGGTTAGGTAGAATGAAGGTAAAAATAGAGAACAAGAAAAGCTGCAGAGAGAGAAATCAATTGGCCTCTATTATGAGAAGAACCGATGAGAAATAAGAGCTAGCAGGTGAAGAAAAGTCAAAGATTACCGCCTGTAGAGCAGACAGTAAGCAGCTTGTGGGAAAGAATCAGTGATAGACCACAACATACAATACAGTACTTCTGAACTGTGTCTGAGTGTTTTTGTAGCATATAAAAAAATATAAACACAAGATATTTCATTAACAACACTCCAACATGGGTTGAAATTCATCAATTTCTCTGCGGCTGCATTATCACTCCAAGTTAGATTTCTGACTCTATGGTTGATCTCTATCACATCTCAAAAAACAACTCATTTATAATAATGAAACATATTTACAACACAGTGGTAAAAAAGATAAATAAAGGTACAACAAGAAGTTTTCTCAGCAGGTTAAAAATTCACAGCTCAGGCAAATGCTGTTTGCCATCCATCAATAGCTGCACGTCAACACAAATAACCACTTTCAATCAGGAGCACTTTTCCAATAGCAACAATTTCATATTCATCCTTAAAGTGAAACAAAACTATTCCCTGAATGCAGCACATGCAACAACTTGCACCTGGCGCATTTGCAAGATTATCCTTCATTACAACAAAGTAGTAGCAGCAGGAATAGATCTGATGGTACAAATGTGCATGAGGAGTCTACTTGCCCCAGTTTTAGAGCCTGAGAGGGATAAATATCAGCACAGGGAACCCAGAGGGGCTATCCACTATCCACTTAAAGAGCTTACTGGAACAAAATGATATGATGATTTGTAAAAGCTAGAAAAAGGTCAAGCAAACACTTCACATGATACTCTGCAGCGTATCGCACACAAATATATGCAGAGAACGTCATTTACATCCAGAAATGGTCATGCTATATTATCCCCTCTGATTGTTAGAGAGGCATTTCAAGTTTTGTGTAAAGATTTAGCTGATAGTGAGAGCAGCACCTGGCAGGGTAAACAGTCAAACTCCACTAAGACCAGATTATTTTAAACTTAAAGCTAAAATAGAAAATGTTCTATTCCATTTCCTGTTTTCGTTGCACAATGGCAGACACTCTTCCCCTGCGCAATAATTTGACATTTGTTTCTTCGGATAAAATTCAGCCCGAAGACACACTGGTGGGCACAGTGAAAGCGAGGTTTACAGGGAACCAATCTATACGTGGATGGTGTTCTACAGCCAATTCACTGCAGTCAGTATTTACTTCAGAATGATAAATTTCAGCAAAAAAGTTTTCGATTGGCAGTTTAGGCTATGAAGTCTGCACTCATGTGGTGGGCAAGCTCAACCTCTAAGACTTTGATGTTGATATGTGCTGAATTCACATGCTGTTTTCTCTAAAAGTGAACACTTCAGTGAAAAGAAACAACTAAAAAACCACATGAAGTGTTCAAGGTTATGAATCCTCTATCACGCACCCGCACATATACACACAACAAACACACACTACATCTGAATCATTGATATAATGCAATGAAAGACGGTCAGATCTTGGAGTGTAGAAAGCCTTCACCTTACCGCACCCACAAGGAGCCAGAGGACAGAGTGTTTTTTTTTTTTTTATCTGAGGTCACCTACAAAGCTGCAAAAAGTCCCACTGGTAGCTCGTCATATATGACAGCTAAGACAGGGTTGGAGCCCTGGGGACAAAACAGGATGAGGGGAATAGCAAAGCAAGGTTATTTGGCAGGTCGAATTTGCTGTGCTGAAAAACAAAAATGGGTTGCTAAACGGAAGCTTTTGTAATGATGTAAATGGCCATTGCTATCATCATGTGGCTATCACTGCTCCTCCTTATTCACCGCCTTTCTTTTCTTGTTTACTTCTTCCAGCAAATTCAATATAACATCAGAGGCAGGTCTGAATGAAAAGAGGCAAATATGAGATGGAAAAGCACATCATCAGGTTAGACACCTCTTCTGTACCTTGTTAAAACAACTGTGAAATTCACCTACGTAATTCATCCAGTGCCAGTGCTTATTTTGTTATCTTTTTAAAATATTGAACCGTGTCGCAGTGCTGGTTCTTTCTTCTGGCGTGGGGCTGTCTGAATTAGTGCAGGATAAAAAGACACTGATGACAATGCCAGTAAGTGATTGTGGTTGTATTGAAAAAGCTCTGAAATGTCTCCCATTTGTTCAACACCATACGTGAAGGAGTGATAGGTCGAAAGAAATCATCCCTTGAAGTCAGTGTACTGTGATGGCTCGGGCAGTTGGAGACAAACAAAGAATAAACTACATAGTCAATGGCAATCCTGAAATCTACCAGGAGATGCATGTAGAACCTGAGTATTTACCCTCCCAAGAACATGTTTAATTTAGAAAAGAAGGAAGTAACAATAAGGAATATCGTTCATGTAGGTGCAAGTGAAACGCCAAAGAATGAGAAAATGTGCCAAAGTCGTCAGTGTTCCCATCAAAGAGTGACACATTGATATTTGTATATTGACACATTGGTCTATTAGTATGTCATGTCAGTGCCTGCACTTTGTCTCTGGCCAGTATTCGATGTCCAACCTCTGTTGTAAGGCGCTGAGCCCTCAAAGACTGAAACTGACAGCACCTGCATACTCAGCGGAAACGCATGAGTGCAAGAGACTACGAGAGCTCAAAATGCTTTACGAGGAACGAGACAGCTCTTGACAACCACAGCAGAGGCTTTCCAGTAAGGAGAGGCTTATATTTCATGTAGTTTAATTAGTTGGAGTGCATTTAATTGTGAAATATGCAATAATGTTTGATAAAAGTCAGATGAAATCCTGCTCAGAGGCTTTAAACTCAAGTGCCAAGTTCTAGTCAACTTTAACAAAGGAGCATAAGCTCTGCAGCAGGTGATTAAAACCTAGTCATAATTGGTACCCATCTACTGATATGTGCACAGAGCCCAAAAGATCCTAAACGAAAACACCCCTCTCAGACGCAATCTGCTTACCCTGCTGCCATCTGGCAAAGGATACAGGAGAATCTGCTGCCATACCACCCGAGTACAGAGCAGCTTCTTATCCTCAACTCTCCACCATAAAAAATGTGGGTTTTTTTTTTTTTTCAAATTCTGTTAGAGCAACACGTCCTTCTATTGACTGTGAGGGGCTGTTCTATTTCAACTGTAGCTGATCCCTTTGTTCTTGTTTCCTCACTCAGGCACAAAGTTGAAATGAAAATTCCTTTCATTATCAAGAAATTTACCCAAGAGACATAAAGAGGAGATTACGCATTAATGTGGGACTGGATACCCCTCCTAACTGAGACACCACCACCCCTCTTTTGTGTCTGGCTAGTCAGCCTCATCTGTGGATCCATTACATCACTTGGATGTATGTATCAGAGCGGTGGCGTCAGAAGAAACGTTGCAATAAATGTGAACACTTCCTACCTTTGTGCTTTTCAAAGGTTATGGTTACCACTCCGGTCAAGTCTCCCTTAACGTTTGTTTGGAAAACCCAGAATTCCTCAGTTTTTCAGAGTGATTGCACTTATTAAAATAATAAATCACAACTTAAAATAATAAAAAAGAATAATTCTAATGGTTCATGGTGAACGTTTCAAGGGTTTGTAAAACGTTATGAATAAGCAATGCTTTGGCTGTCTTCGTTTTAACCTCACTAGTTTATGTATCATTCTAATGAGGTGTTTAGTATGCTTGACTGCAAGTTGAGGTGTTACAAGTTCAGGTGGTACTTTTTGTTACGAATATCTGAAAATCCATTTTACAGAGACTATCTCAAGAGAGCTGCACTCCAATATGTTTCACAGACAAACCTGGAAAATATTTGCATCATTTATAATTCATTTTAGTGAATCTGTTGGTACCAGAACTAAATTGCACCATCATGCAAACTACTTTATTTCAAAACCCAGCTGCTCTCGAGTCTACATACCTGACATGAAGCTCAGACAGATGGGTTCAAGGAAAATCCCACCAATCCAGTGCTGTATGTAAATGACAGTTTGTCAGGATTTGCAATCAACTGCTGTATTTATTATTACTCCAAAGTAGCCCTCTCTGATTGTTCTTAAGACATTATTGCTTTTTTTAGTGGTTATCTGACTGTGTCTTTGTCTCTCCCTCTCTCTCTGTAATGAGCTGTCTAAATGGGCCCAAGACAGGATAGGCTGCTCCTTATCATCATCCAGACCGACAGGTAGTTGGGCAAAAAGTACGAGGGTGAGCCTATTTAGGATCCGTTGTCAAGGTGACACCTACAACCGCTAATGAGACCTCTGCATCCGTCACCATCCAAAACATTGTCAGTGAGACCTTATAAGAAAATCTCTGTCTGAGCTTGTTTTGGTTGGCTCGCCGTTCCATTATGTATCACATAATCGCCTGCTGCTTAAAGAAAGTATGTGGGCTGGTCTCCACAGTAAGCATAAGGCTATCAGTCCTGCAATTAAAATCACAGTTACACCTCTGCGCTAGCTTGGAGTGGGTAATTTGAGATAATGCATTATTCTTTCTGATGAAAGAGTGGATCAAATATTTTTTTTTCCAACAATGGGAAAAACAGGTACATGCAATGAACTGAATGAGTCAAGATAGCACTACATAAACATGCCCACTCCTGCTCAAGTGACTCGTTTCAAACATTTCGGAGAGCCACTCAGCCTTCTTTCTGGTCACTGACTTTGGTCCTTTAAAAGTACTTAAGTAATATTTATCACACAATGCAGGAAACTGTGAGAGAGTACCGGTCGCCTACAATAATAAATGATATTTCATGGTCTGGACTTTTGCTCTGGGTAGTAAAGAGAAAGACTTCACACTATGAGTCTCTCATATTACACAATATAGTACCACAGGATTATGAACTGTTTTGGCGTCTAATGTGACAATGATCATTTAATGCCTAGATTCACAGGAAATGAAGTGCTGCATCATTTCTGGTAATTCCATCTCGCTTCGCACATGGAAAAGGGAGTGAGCAGTGAGGACCAGATGTGTGTGATTTAATAAAACGCTATATCAGGGGAGAGAGAGAAGAGAGAGAGAGAGAGAGAGAGAGAGAGAGAGAGAGAGAGACGAAGAAATAGGGGGACAAATGTGCCAAGAACGATATTAAAGTGACAAAATGAGGCATATATATTCCCCTTAAGATTACAAAGAGATCGAAGATGCAATAACAATGTTGCCTCATGCATGGCAGCATCCTGGGTGCAGTGTCAAAACAACTGATTGAGGCAGACAGAGACCAGAGCAGGGCAGCTTTCATTTGGTGGGCGAGATAGAGGCTTTATAAAGCTGTTCACCCTGTCTCTCTACATAAACCTCAATACTGCTGAGGTAATGCGAAGAATAAATAGAGCTCCTACCTGTCCTATCTCGGATGGCCAGGTTGTTCCCTTTCTTTAGGACAATATCCAGCTGGTACATGGCTGGACTCGGAGGTCGAGGCGTGGGCTCTGCATTACTGGGTCCCACTATGTTGATGCCCTGTAGAGAGAAGTTACATCAGTTATGGGGGTATTGTTTTTTTGTTTTTGTTTTTTTTTGTTTTTACCTTTCTAATAAGGACAAAGAGAGAGAAAAGAAAAGGACAGCAAGAATATAATTGGATTAGACAGAAGATATTCTACTAAATCTTAAATCTGCCTGCTTAAAAACTAGTTGTTTTTTATACCAAAGCCAGATAACAAATTGTACTCTGATTCAGAATCATCTACATTTAGAGATAATAACTTGCTGTGTGGGCTGTTTTTCGATTGTTTGTGTCCTAAATGCGAAAAAGAAGAATTTTTGCTGCAGCATCATGATGCTCTGAATAAATCATCTCCAAATAAAGCAAAAAAAAAAGTTTACAGGAACAGACTGGAAAAGGCACAGAGAGATTACTTTTTTGTACATTGTGTGTGCATTCTGGTAAATCATAGAAGGCACGCAGCCTCCTTGTGCAGCTCTTGGAAGGGGTCAGCTCGGTGGCTTTTTATGTCACGCTGTTGCCCTGAGGTCAGTGCTGTACTCTACTCTGACAGGGAGCCCCCACTGGCTCTCATCGCGGCTTCTCTTGGAGGAGGCCCATTAGCAAACCACATGATGAGCCAGGCTATGCTCGGAGATCCACTATAGCTCACTTCCTCTCTCCATCTCTTGCTGTTCTTATTCTCCCCGACCCTCATTTCCATCCCCTCCCAATAAGACAAATCGTGCGTGGGCATTCCTGTCGTGTTCTCCCCAGCTATCGCACTCTAAGATGAGGATAAGAATAACTGCAAAAGAGCAGGAAAATGCTAGTGGACCTCTGAGAGGCTACTAACAGACAGCTGGCATAAGAGTAAGTCCCACTAGTGAGGAACAGAAGAGACATCCCTGAACAGCTAAAAACTGGGTTGCAAATGGAAAAACGGGGAAAGAAAACCCATGAGGAAACTTCCTATTAACACTGTCATGTCAGAGGCATTCATCCAGATAAGAGCTGTCATAACATTCCCTGTAATTGTTAATATCATTGTTTCCCTTCAGGATATTGTCTGACTGCCGTAAATATAAACTGTATATCTGTGAAGATAATGCATTTTCTATACCAAAAAGTTTCTATATTGCACACTAACATTCCCAAAGCCCTATTTTTGGAAGTGTCACGATGGTGGCATAGTGGAATATGATGGTGTAGCATTGTTCTTTCATTATTCGGAGACAGCCCTGCGCCGAGGCTGCAGGTTAATAATGGCGAGTACAATTATGCTGTGGTCCTTGAAGTCCCACTCCGATTATCTTCTGCTGCCCTCCAAAAATTACCACAATATCATGTCCTAAGTGGAAATCATGCTTAACTTTCATTTTCTATGCACGAGGAAATTGAGATGGATAAATATGTCACTTGGGGAAACAAAGGCCTGATTATGAGTTACCATTTGCAGCAGAGAGGGTAGGACACATTTGATTTGTATTTATTTTTAATAATATGCATTTCCCATGAAACAGAGATACAGAAGGCAATCAGAAAACCGTCGCACCAGTGCTCCATGTAGGGCTGATAACAAGAAAATGATGACCGGAGATAGGCTCCAGTTAACCTTTGTGGAAGGAGAAAGCATCAACACACTGGCAGTTTCTGTTGTGTGGAAGTACAGGCTGCTATCGTGACAAACAACAACAACAAGAGTGGAAAAGATGGGTGAGGAAAGCGCAGTGACGTAAATATTTTTACTGAAAGAGTGACAGACCGTTTCACTAACCCTTCCCCCTGGACCTATTCTTATGCTGTTATTGTTGTTGTTGCTTTTTCGTGACTACTTGATAATAATTGAATGCGAGTGCTCAAATGTGGAAAGGGGATCGTGGAAAAAAAACTTATTATGATATGAAAATGTTAATGTGCAGAGGGTTATTCAGACCACACGCAGCAGCAGGATGATACATACAGTGGTGTGGAAAACATGACACTACCAAATCTTCATGGGCAAGTCAAGCCGAAAACAATTTTAGCTTCACAGCACCTTCAGTCAAACAGGCAAAAAAACTGATGGGAAAGGATGTGGGGTTGAATCGTTTGGGGAAAAGAAAACTATGAAATACATCTATAAAAAAAATGAAATTTGCCAGGAAACAGGTCCACTCAGCTCTGCAAAAATCTGATCTGAAATCTAATGTGAACGCTCAGGGACAGACGGAGAGTCAAAGCTGTGTTTGGACAGGATTAACACGGGTCAGCAGTTCATGTAAGTTACTGTAATTGAACTCTCTCCCTCTCTTTGTTTGTGTGTGTGTGCAAGCACGCTTGTGTGTGTGTGTGTGTGTGTGTGTGTGTGTGTGTGTGTGTGTGTGTGTGTGTGTGTGTGTGTGTGTGTGTGTGTGTGCGTAGATGCACATGCGTGTGTATGTGTACAACAGTTGTAGGGCTCTGAACATAAGCGCTTCTGTCTACAAATGTGACTAACGAGCAGTGACACGCAGAGCAACACGACGTCGAGTCAGGTCACATCATAACAAACAACGATTAAGAAAAAGGATTCCTCAGAAAGAATACCAGTCCACGTGCCATTTTCTGCTCTGAGCTCTTCGAGTGAGCATCAATACACATGACAGGAAAATGCAGCACAGAAATGCCAAACAAGGGCTGAGGTCATTCGAAACAGGGACACCATCACATTCGCCATTGTGTAACAAACATCACTGACTGAGTGGTTTTAAAAAACAAACAGTCTAAGGTGCTGACTGTTTATGTTATGGATTTATGTAAAGGAAAAATACTGTAGATGTACAATAGGAGATATATAATGTTTTACTTTTAGGTATTAGTGCCTGTTTTTTTTTTTTAGATAAAACCTTTGAAAAATGCAGTATATTAGCAAATCGATACTTTGAAAGGAATATCTGTGTTGTCACAATTCTCAGCCACAATAGAAGGAAAAACTTTAGGTAAAGAAAAAGTAAAGGTGAGGTTAAAATACTGACACAAATATAAAGACACACAGCCGCACACTCTCTTAAACACAAACCAACACAATAACGAGGACTCTGGGTCTTGAACCAGTCATTTTGTGCTATAACCATCACCCTGGCCAACCTTTTGGGACAGAACCTGAGAGATTCCTCTCTATTGTGTCCCCAGAGTCCAGCAGACCTGAGCCCCTGCCTCTGCATGCTCAGTCCTCAGAGGAGATCGCCACACACTTCAAAGACACAGACAAGACACACATTCACACTGACAGAAACAACATGAGGAGAAGTGAAGAGAGAAAAGACAAGGCAGACAAAGTCCTTCCCACCCCACCTGCTCTGTGTTTCATGGTCCCTTGAAGCTGACAGAAAAGTAAACAATACCTGCCACGACCCAATTTTCAGTCTCTCTCTACTCCCAGAGGGCAATAAACATTTTGGCAGAAGGATAGCTTGCAGATCAACAGTCCGAGTGTCTGTGCTTATTTGGACACCTCTACAGAGCCATTTATGAGCATTGCAAGTGTTCCACTGTCATACATGATGTACAAAAACATAACAAATGGATCAAAAATCAGTTAGATTTTTTTCCTCACCAAAAAGATCTCATTTAAGATATCTAACTAAAGATTACTTAATGATAATATTAAATAAATACACACAAAGGCCTGTTTGAATACATAGCATCCATCAGCACAATATAAATACTGGAGAAATAAAAGGAATTCCATAACAGCACCATGTGGCAACGATCCAGAGGTTCAACTCTCAGAGCACTTTGCGTTTACATTAAACAAACCCTGGAGAAATATGCTGGAGAGCTCTTTTTGCAGAAACCCCTCCTACCTGAATCCATTCAAATATCGATCAATACCAATTTCCTTTCTCCATTAAGTAAATACTCTGATTGGATACATGGGGTTCAACATTGCATGGCAACTATTGATGCCGACCCTGCATCCATTCATCACCTCCCAGGGGAGGTTTCTGCATGTATACGATGCATGAGCAGTGTGTGTGTGTGTGTGTGTGTGTGTGTGTGTGTGTGTGTGTGTGTGTGTGTGTGTGTGTGTGTGTGTGTTTGCTCCTGTTCTTCTGTGTGTGTGAATGCGCAGGGTTCATTTACCGTATCGTTCATCAATAAATAAAACAGATGATGCATCACACTTCAGGAAAGATGACAGTGAATGGTCAATAGGATATTCCACTCCAGTAGACTCCAGGCAAACACAATGCATAATATCTGCCGCTCACAGTCCAAGAGGTTCGGGAGTAGATTTTCTGAGAATACTGCACAAGCATTAGCTCAGCTCTGAGACATGTCAATATGAAGCCATAAAAAAAGCTTAGACAAACAGCCTGACTTCTACTGACTCCCCTGAACTTCAGTTAAAGTTACACTGTATAAAATACAAAAGGTCCACACACACAACAACACATCTTAATAAGAAAAGCAGTTTCAACATTTCTCTGACACATTTCTGCAGCCAACCGAAACTTAATCCATGACCTTTTCACAAGCAGTTTTTGGCCTTTTACATCAACACCTTGCTTCTGTATCTCCACCTTTCAGCCACAGTCTCAAACCCATAAAAAAGGAAAGATTAGCAGCGAGGTCAGTGTGACAATGTGGCATATGTCAAAAGACCAGGTCGGTCGTTTTGTGGCTCATCATGTTCCATTTCTCTTCATCTCAAAGGCAATTGTGGCTCTTCACCGATGATGCGCTCACAACCCACGCACGACCCCTTTCATCCTCAAGCTCTGGGTGTAAACGGCCAGTAATGAAAGGTTAACTCTACAAACGACACTCAGTTGGTGGGAAGTGGCGATCGATGTTGTAACGTCTAGGAGTAACCTATTACAGGGCTCTACAGTGCAAGCATTTCACTCACATTTGCCCCTAGCTGCGACATTACTGAGGTTCGCCCAGTGTTAGCAGCAGGAGGACGGTTATCTCACAGGGCTAACAGCTGGGATGGAGGCAAATCCGCAGAGAACGACGCTTCCCTCCATCATACTTTGCAACGTCCGAAATACACATGCTGTTGTTTTTTTATCCTGCACTATCCTGAGCCATTGAAACAAAATTTTGTTGCCACTGCACTGTAAAGTGTAATTCGAATGACAATACAGTTCAATAAATTACTTGGCATAGATATATCAATACAAAATAACTGCAGTGTTTTTTCAATATCTTCCATGTCATGTGACCCAGCGACTCCAAACCAGCAGCAGATTGTATTAGTAAATTGGACGAATAAGACACACCTCTTTATATAGTATGTTAGTGCTTCCTCTATTTTATATGAATATTAATATGCAGAAATTGTGACTTTTTTTCCCAATAGCTTCCGTGTCATGTGACCCAGTGACTCCAAACCAGCATCAAACTGTGTTCCTAAGTGGACCAACTAAGACACACCTCTTTTTATTGTATTTCAGTGCTTCCTCTATTTTATATGATTATTAATATGCACTTGGACAACTGACATCCTTTGTGTTTAGTACACATTGGATACAAAATTAAATTAAAAAAATGAAATCAAACACTGTAAATATTTTGTTTGTGCTGCCTATTTAAGTGTGAAGTGTTCGATAAATCGATAAATAAATACTTTTTGTGCTCCCATATATGTCTTTGTGCACCCAGATATCTTACTTTAGGAGCACATGTGCTCGTTGGGAAAAATGTCAGTGTAGAGCCCTGTATTAAGAAGACGGACTAAACTGTGCACAGTGAACTGTGTTTTTATAAATAACTGCCTGTCAGTGCCAGGTAGCATCAGCAACCAGGTAAGTATGCAGTAAGTGAGAGCACTATTCTGCTGGATTTGATAGGACTGCACTGTCAGTAAGTTTCCCCTCTGACTTCCTGTGTTCCACTAGTTCTGTAGAGCTTTGATCCTGAGATAAGAAACATTTAGTCAGTCTGAATTAGGACAAGATTCTTCCTCCTTCAAGAGAGTAGACCTACATTTCCATATTTGCTTTCCAAGAAACATAAAGCACACACGGAGCATCAGAACTTCAGTCTTTTCGTTCCCTTCTGCTCACTCAGCCACGACTCAAAAATTACTTTTGTGTTTGACTTCAATTTCCTCTCACTCCTTCAGACATCCCGAGCCCCCACAGTTACTGGCTGTGACGGCTGATGGTGACATTATTTTGAAAGTTGTACCACATGACTACTGTGCTGTGCCATTGTGCAAAGTCTTTAAGCCCAGTCCTGCAGTTTAAGCTTCATTGCTGCTCGAAATGAGTTAAAATGGCCTACTGGGAGACTTTGCTCAAAATTCACATTTTACCTTTGAAGGGCAAACTAGTGAGTAAAAAGAACTGCTCGGAAAACTTCCCTTTTGGGACATCAACCAGAGTCATATATTTTTTATTCTGGATTATATGTCATGACTGTCGTGTCTTTATGGAGGAAGCTTGTATTTTGCCCGGGGCACTATGGAGCCAGAGTCTCGTTTTTTACAGCAATGGCAGGTAATTTCCAGGTTCTGCCCCTCCATTCCTGCATAACAATAACCTGTTACTGCTCCTCTCATTAACAAGGACGCTGTGACAGTTCTCCTTCTGCCAGTAGAAATGCCAACTCCTGCAACCCAACATCTTGACGTACTCGCTTACCTGTCATTTTTCTGTCTAACTGTTTTTTTTGCTTTGTTTTGTTTTTTTAACTGTTATCTAGAGGAATAAGTTAATCTCCTCAAATGCTGAGTGATGGTTAGTGATTGTGTGTAACACTCCTATGAGAGATTAATAGGTGGTGAATGAATATTATAGTGTGTAAAGGACCAGTAGGTTTGGCTGCAGAGTGAGATGTCTAAATGAGACTCAAAGCCGTAAGGCTTGATTTTGAAGTATGCCGGCTTCTTATCACAAAGAATATAAAAGGTTAAACATACAAAACAAAATCTTGACTCCACTTACAATGACAGTAGTAACACCAGCTGTGTCGAATTCAGAAGAAAACATGAAAAGGTAAATGGTGAGTTCAAGTCCACATTTCAAGAGGGAATGTGTGTGTGTGTGTGTGTGTGTGTATAAGAGGGAATGAAAATGATGAGGCGGAGTGTGAGGGTGTTTATAGCAGTTGGCCTACCACACCAGCGGGTGCAGTAGAAACAGGATGCGTTCAATGACCACTGCAGTATCTTGACATAATGATTCTCTCTCCCGCTCTCTAGGTCCTGGTGGGAAGGCTCGCCATCAGCAACAAAGATCCCAATCAAGGAAAAACCAAAAGCGCAAACAAAACAAAACAAAACAAAATAAACCTGACCTGTCAACAGACAGTGTCAAAGAAGTATCATTAGTTTTACTTTAACTACTGTTTGCCTATCAGTAGTCCTGTTTTCCCTGTTTCGAATAATACAAAATGCATTAATAATTTAATTACAAAATAACACACAGTGAAGGCTTTGCACCTTTCTACACTTGTGACATAAAGGCTGTGTGAAAGTAACCAAAATATACATTAACATATGAGCAAAAAAAAAAAAGAAATCACTTTCATCCACTTTATAAACATAATGAGACCAAAAACCCATTTTCCTTCTTTTTTCTAACAGAATATTTTCTCACAGCTTGCAGCAAACAGTAAGTGCATGAAAAATGAATCAATGAGGTTCAAGTTAAATAAAATCTCTCATTTAGAAGAAAAAAAATAATTGTCTCACCAACCTCTCTTATAGAGCTGGGCGCATTCACATGAAATGGTGGCGCTCTGTTAGCTCACAGGTTCACAGTCACATTGGTGGTACAGGCGGTGTGTGCGGGAAGGTCACAGATGGCCAAGGGCCGACCACTGTCGGAGCTAATAGCTATTAGCTAAGGCTATTAGCACTGAAGCTTGCGACTGTGCCCTTTCACCTTTTCCAAAGATACTCTAGAAGTGCTTTGTGAGAGTCACAGCATACAGCGTACAGTATATCTTATCAAGGTTAATTGCTATTTCCTGAAGTTTCATCAACATTTTCAGTCTTTTCACCGGCCCTGCCATTTCTGTCTTGCACACGGGGGGTGGGACTAGATGTGTTCATTTATCTCTGATTGGGCCAAGATAGATTGTCAATCATTTGTGATGTGTTCATGATTATTGAATATTCCATAATTTAAACAACTCAGTTATTTTGAGTGAAATAACAATATTGCAGTATTCTTATAGTTGGATTTGTTTTTTCTTCTCTAAGTCACTATCATGTGGGTTACAACTGCATGAGCAACAAACTGTCTTTTTTAGCAAAAAAAAAAAAACTTCTTTAATATAATACTCTTGAGGTAGCACCTGAAAATACCATTAATAGATTGAATTGGGGGGCATTGTATGTAAAGTGGATGAAGGTGTATTTGAATTCAACGTGACTCATTCCTGTATGTTAGCCAAGTGAAATGTCACAGGCGCATGTGCTTTGACTCTGGAACTAATGTGAACACATTTACAGACATTAATTTTAATATTATTCAGTAGAGCTTCGCAAGTACTTGCCTAAAACCAGTATCTGATACAGAAAAGATTTTTGTATGGGTATGTATGAGTATCATCAAAGTAAGATGTCAATATCCTTACTTGACTAGGTAGAGGAAGAATCCTAATTGGACAGTCAACAGAAGTTTAAGCTCAATAAAATATGGACACATAAAATATGGATTTTCTTTTCTTTTTGTAGTGTTTTTTTATCGTTCTGTCTGCAACTACTGCAGCTGATTTAACAGATTAGCACACAAAAAAACAGGAGGAGCTGGCCTTTAAGACTTATATCACAAATCAAGTGAATGTAAATGAAAATGGCAACTACAAAATTGTTGTTAAAGCACGACTACAACACAAACACTAGCAAAGTCAAAAATGATGAAAAGTTAAAAAGCAATCGTCCCCCATACTGTTGTGACGTCATGTACGTTTACGTCAGAGTTTCTGTCTTGGATTTCCAACTTGGATGCGCTATCGCTGCACTTTTTTGTGTCGGAGGTTAAGGCTACTGCACATTAATCATTATAAAGCTTTCCAACGGCTACCCTTTAACATAACAACAATTGATCTTATTATAATGAGAGGTGTGTAATGTAATCCATTCAATAATTTATGTGATTCCACACAGCGGTACAATCATCAGTGCAAACCTCAAAGAGTACATGTTGGTGTGCACATTGCTTAGGGGTAAACTAGGATGTGCAAAAAATTTGAAAAAACGGTGTTCTCCCATAGGATTTAAAACAAGAAAATGTTTGCTGTAAACTCTACAAAGTGTAACCTTAGGAAATATCTATATTTGATACAAAAATTCTAGACAACAGCACTATTGTGAATGCCAGTCTGCGTGATTACAGTTTAGGCAGTAAGACACAAAGCAAACCATTAACTAGATAACTTGATAAGTATTTAGACCTCCAGCCAAAACCTAAGCTAGTGTATTCATTTGTGGTTCTAATCATCAACTAATAATCTTACAACAGTAGTGTGCAGCTTGGTGTCTTATTCAGGGATGAAACATTTGACACGCAGCTGTTGACAGATGTGCCTTTAACTGTTGTGTTCGATGACACTTAGATGGATGGCCTTCCTTACCACTAGATCATGTTGCTAAGCCTCAGTGACAGGATGACTCAGTCTTGTCTCTTGGGATCATGTGTTGTGTAGAAAAATCTGTGTCCAAATCAATGTTTCTGTCCCCCGAATTGTATTTTTTAATGTCTTGTGAAAAAATGAAAACATTGTGGAAAGACAGAGAGAGGCATTCATTAATAATAAAAACAAGAATACTGAAAAAGAAATAAACTTGGAGCAGATGTCTGTCAGGTGGGGTTAGAAAAACTGGCACATACTAGTGAAGTCTGCACCTCTTGTCTACTCTTTGAGCATTTGTTTCCTTGAGGGCATGGATCTAGAGCTTGTGTGGGCATAAAAATTCTAGTTGAATGTTGCTCCGCAACGACATGAAAAAAAAGAAAAAAGAAAGAAAAACATTGTATTATTTTTTAAGATAACGCATACCTTCTTGTTTTCCAGGATTATCATAACAGTGTATAAAGTGAGTATAACATAAAATGTAGACAGAGGCTGGAGCAGGTCCCAGTCAGAGTTGTGATATTTCACAGGCTAGTATCATGATCTCATTATTTCTCCTGATGGATTCATTTTCAACCACAGAGCCTCGTAACAAGCTCTGAATGCGCAGGATATACAGTCATCCATCATGCAGATATCTCAAGGTTTTCACATACGAAACACCTGCACGCTGACAGACACATTCACACCATTTGCATATGCACAGGGAAGCTCACACAAACACACACACACACACACACACACACACACACACACACACACACACACACACACACACCACATAAATATGTATGTAATACGTTTCAGTGCCATCATTAAAAAAAAACCATTTAATGCTGACCTAACTTAATAATGTTAACCCTGCCGTTTCTTCCGCTTGCCTCTCGAATGACCTGCTGACTAAATCATGCACAGATAAATGTATGAACGCACATACAGTGCGTAGACACTTGAGAACACAGACACATGAGGGAAGGAAGGCTCTCGAGGTCTGTCAGCAAAGCTTGAATTTCTAGAAACGTACCTTTCATGTGCTCGATCTAATTATAGGACATATGGGGGAGGCAAATAGAGGCGAAGGAAGAGATCCAGGCTGAGGTTGTTTCCAGCTGTAAGATACAGTACACTACTGTATATTTCTCCCTCCTGAACCTCCTGACACCAGGAAAGTTTCTACAGAGGTGAAGTAACAGTGTGATGTCTACTATGAAAGACGCAGAGACACTTTTAGTTTGTTTTAGGCTCTTTTACTTGTGTATTTTTGAAAACATCTCACAGCCAGCAAAACCATGGCATAGAAAAATGCCCTTACATGAACAAGAAGCAGCACTGTAGTACAAAGTAACTGTACTATTGCTGTTATTGCTGTAATGTATTATTCTTAATAAATTGAGAATGTCATGCACTTAAAAGCTACACATTGCTGATTTGCCCATAATTCCATGGCCAGCCTTTGTCACAGATGGTAAAGGAGTGTGTCAGCAACTCAAAACACTCCTCACTTCATCAGTGACAACCGACTAATCATCATTGTCCACCGCCTCTTTGTATCAGACTCGTCTCCACGCCTCAGCTCTCCTTTACTCTCCCTTTTATGTTCTCTTTCTCTCCCTCTCGGCAAGACCTCGAAGACAGTGTCCCGATCACGACAGATCAACATCTGCTCGGCCATTTCTGGGACTCAATATCATATCAGCTTCAATATTAGAACGACATTACAGTTTTATGCATACTGATGAGACAGATAAATATGCACATATTTCTCTTTCTCATCACACACTGCCGGTCGTGAAAGCCCCGAAAAAAAAGTGTTCCCCATTAATCTTTCCCACCCAAATAATCTGCTCCATTAAATACCACCAGCTCAGGGCCATTACTTCTCTCCTCTCCTTTCCTCTCCTCTCCTCTCCTCGCTGTGTGCAGCCAGGTGATGCGTAATGTGACAGATCACGGAGCCACTGCAAGGCTCAGGCAGGTAGACAGCCAGCAGCCACTCGGCTAAATAATGAGGTCTCTTTGGTGAGTTCTTTCCTTAATAACAGTCTAGAGGCGCGCTGCATGAAGAGCAAGCGTCTTCACTTCTTCCTCCTATAGCAACACAGATGAACCTGCTCTCAGACTGGGGTAATTAAGTCTCTTGATGCAGCAGGTATAATGTCCTGCTGATAACAGTTGAGAACACTTACCCGTGTGCTTGAGTACGTGACAGTTAAGAGCCGAATCAAGTAGATGAATCAACGGTAAAACACTCTAATGCAGCCGCATGTGCTCGCGTCGGTCCCAACATCAAAAAACACTCCCCGCCACCTAAAATCAGCCAAACTTCACATAAGAAATACTGAATACTCGATCTGTCAGTGGGATGAAGTAACAAATAATGTTGCATCAGCATGCAGCGCAAACATCTTTGTTTACTCATTAAACTCACATTAAACTCTGAATGTCACGGCTTTCCAGTAAGAGAGACGCTGATGTCAGAATGATTTCTAATCCTCCCATTTTACTATCCTGACGTGTGAAGTCGGTTTAGCAGCCTGAACGGCGATGTTTCACTTTCTATCAATTGTTCACGACCACAAAAGAGAAGCCCCGTGTGGGAGAGCCAGGGTCGGCCAGACGGAAAGCAATGAGGTGATTAAAAAGTACACTGACAAGGTGAGTGAGCAGTTCAATGTCAGTTCAAGAAAAGAGTTCCCGTTGACAGATGAAATCCATAACCTTCTTGCACATTGTTCCTGAGGGGACTTGAAACGAAGCTTCAGCTACCAGCTGCCCTTTCAGATGGAAAGATAAGCTGCTGTCCAAAGTGAAGAGAGGCACACAGGCAATAAGTTCAGCCGCGGCACATGCCAGTCTCACCATCTAACAAACCAAACAGTCCCCTCACATTAAAGTATAACCCTATTAAAAATACATGTTTTCATTTTCCTTGTGTGCTCCCATGAAAACAAACATCACTGCACTGCATCCACAGCTACATACTCTGTCTCATCCACCTCCAGCAGTTCTGTCTTCTGTCTAGACCTGACAAATTATCATAATTATGCACTCCGCTATTACTCAATGCTTTCAGCTACATGAGACAAACACAGCATTAGACAAGCTTTTAATGAATCTGGAATATAATCCTGCTATTTACTTTTTACACCTGGCTTCAACCTAAAGTGATCCCAATTTTGTAACTGATGCTTTTAACACAGTGCTTTTGTAATTCTGTCGACATATTCAGGTTTTTGTACAGGATGCATTAAAAAAAAAAATCACCTGCTCTCCCTGTCTTCAGCCACGGAGGGATTCAAGGTAGGAAGAGAGACTCCGACAAGGATCTGGTGAAGCGAGGTGTCACATCAAGAGCTTGGCGCAAGTGGGCAGCCCACCCAGCCATGGAGCAGGCAGTGAGTTCTCTGAAAGCAGCGAGGCATGATCGGCAACACAATCAAGAATGATACTTCTGTCTCTTGACACACCAGAGTATGAGAGATGTGAGAAGAGGCCAGATGGCACAACTTGAAGAGCCCCATCACCCTACTCCATCAATGCGCGAGCCAGGCCTGAGCCCAATGCAAACTGCCAGCTCCTAGAAGATGAGGGTCGACCTGGGAAGAAGACTACAGTTCCCAAGGGTAGTGTGCATGACTCTACATCCAAAGACCAGAAAATCAAGCCTGCTTGAGCTTAAAAGTATCATGGGAGGAGAGATGTGAAGAGGCCCGTGAGAGGACCTCCTTGAAGTACCAGCCCTTAATCACTTGGGTTTCCAGACAGCCTTGAGGAAAGCAGCGGGAAATAAGTGGGAGGAGCAGAAAGTAATGGAGTAGGCAAGAGGAGGGAATCTGGAAGCAAGGAGCACATGAGCAGCCCGCCACCTGGAGAGTGTTGAAACATGAAAAGCTGGGTGCCACCTGAAGACAACCAACCCTCCACTGACTTGTGGTTTGAGAAAATATCAGATTATTACGCTCCAGAGGATTATTCTCTCCATTCATTACATGCATCCGTCCATGACCACAATCGATGGCTGTTCACACCTCAGTGATACAGAAGAAGTACTTCCTAAGAGATGAATGAGCACCCAAAGGGCTCTTCATTAAATAATGGCTCATCTGCGCTTGTCATTAAACTGCCAAACATTAATCCCTCTTTTTACAAGAACAAGCAGCAGGCATTAATCTGGCAGATGCAAGCCCCATTGTGTTGAGCACAATAAATAATGAGAAAAGGAGAATTACTGTAGGTGGCTTTGAGCGACTAAACGGTGAGAACAAAGTGAAAATGAATGTGTAAAAAGTTGTTTTGAACAAAGACGGACTTCTGACGCTCTTAACAATGATATCCCGCAGTGACACATCTTGATGTAACACTCGCAGTGCAGTCTCTCATCAGTCTGTGTTTGTGGGCAGTTTTGGTCCATACTGAAAGGACCTAAATGTGTACTGTATGTGGGGACTGCACGAGTATTTGGGCACAAAAACAAGGAGACAGAGGATGAGCGGAGGACAGAGGTCTCTGAGCTGACTTGCGTTCCCTATCCTTTGACATCCTGGACGGCACAGCAGGAATGCTGCATACATTCCTGTCAGAGCACATTAGGACCTCCCCAGAGCTTCCCATACCCCGAGGACAACGCTGAGCTTACTGCTGGTTGAGAAAACACTGAGCTGCTCATTCCCTTAAAACACAACGCTGCAACTGCATTCACATAATGTTTAACTAAACGCTACATTAAGTGTCATTAGGAAAATAAAATAGATACAGAGTTGGACATGCACAATATAATCCCTAAAGTCATGGTGATAATAATAATGGGAAACATAGCACAAGTCGCCTAATATTATGTTGCTTTGTGTTACATTTGCAGTTTTACATTCAAAGAAAGAGCTTAAACGAGGACAGGGGAGAGAAAAACCATTAAGGATTAACAAGGCTGACAACTTGTCTGAATTCATTAAAAATGATCCACCCAGTGAACATAAGTGTGTTGTAAATGTGTGTGTATACCATTATGTAATATGTTCCCTTTACTGTACTTCACAGCAATGCTATGGGGAATGAAGAAACATCGTGGTTACACTTCAGAGCCTGCCTCATGTCAGAAAATCCTGGATAGAGCAGAACGAGGGGAAGAGACAGCGGAGTCTCAGAGGGAGATACCGATGAACAGAGAACAAGAGATGAAACGGTGGGAAGTGGAAGCATCGTCTCTTTTGTGCAGGCGCTCTTCAAGGACCACACTTAGTCACCAGACTCACCGCAAAGGGGCAGCGCCTCATAATGACTCTACACACTGCTCTTTCCAGCAGCTCAGAGATTATCACCACACCGCTCATCATGGTGGTCACCCTTAACATTACTGAGGTTGCCTTCTGAGTGTGACTCTAATCTATAGCTCTGACCTCAATATACCCGCGATGGTAACCGAGTTTCCATTCTTCCCGCCAGCTGTATCAAGACCAACCCAGTTGCACCAGATGTCGGGGCTGAGCTGCGAGGCTGGCCCACTTTGGTTTATGGTGAAATTGGTTGTCAGTGGTTAAACACTGTGTCAGATTAAGTTGTACTGCGTGTGTGTGTGCATGCATGTGTATGTGTTTTAACTACTACCTCACAGTCTATGGTAAGATCTTGCTCCCGTATACTTGAGCAGCTTGGCAGGATTGTTTCATTTTTGTTTGTGGGCTGTTTTGTTTTGTTTGCTGAAACTGAGCTGAATGAGTCATTAGCTACCTCACTCAAAGATAGTCTTGTGCTTTTTAATGTCCTGGGAGATTACGTTTTTTTTTTTTTTTCTTTTTTTTTTTTCTCACATCCCGTCACATCTGTCAGCTCAGGCAGCATGAGCGTGACGAGCTCCTGAGGTTTAGTTACAGCACCTAGGTTTTTGATTACATGGACAGAGTTTTCTTGTGCGGCAGCAACAGAGGAGCCCTTTTTCCTCAGGGCTCGACAAAAAAGGACTGCCTGAGAAGTGAAACGCAATGTCTGGCTGGTAAGTCTAGCAACTCTCTTGCCTGATCGGTGAGTGCTAAAAAAGAAATGAACACATCATTTTTCTGGTCTGCTGCTGTCGATGGAAGGAGCTAAGGAGTGACACATCTCGCTCCCCTCTCAGCTCCGTCGAGAGTTGCATGTGCACAGTACAGATCGGGAACTCGCGAGTTGATGATGGCGGGCAGAGACGTTTATGAGCTGAAGTGCAAGCAAACGCTCAGTTATCCTTGAAGTTAAGAGCTGGATGTGGGAACCTTTTGTCGTGATCACAGGTGTGATAACCAGCAGCCCGATTCCCATTAGAATTTCACACTTCACTGTCACTGACACCACGACTGGAGCAACTATTAACCCCATCAATCTTGACCTGTCATCACTAACACATCAACATCACACCGTGTTACTGTACAGGCGGCTCAGTGTACCTCTCGGGGGCACATCCACAAACAGAAAATGACATTTTCAACACATCAACATAAAGCGCTAAATGTGTTAATACCACATCTGGCACATACAGTAACATCTCTCTTCGATACCTTCTGCCAAGAGGTAACACACGATGAGAGTCGTGACAGGTGACATTCGCCGGCACGTTGACAAGGACAGCTTTGCTTTCGGAAGGAGCACACGGAACACGAGTTTGCCTGAAACTAAAGTACAGGTTAGCGCGAGAGAATCAGCACTCTGATCTGCTGCACCTGACAGCCACTCTCCATAAATAATGAAAAGGAAAGATCTTCCGCTGACAGAGGAATACAGAGGCAGAGGAGGTGGGAGGAGGTGAAACAAGAGCAAGGGTAGAGAACATTTAAAAGAGATGGAGGAAAAGTCAGGGAGAAATACGAGGGGCACATTCAAGAACGGGGAAGAGCAGAAAGTTGTAAAGATGAACGTGGAGAATTAGACAGGGAGGTTTTGACAGCATGAAAGGTGAGAACATTAGAGAGCAGGAGTCGAGGAGGAGGGAGGCTGACGACAGGTGGACAGACAGACAACAGGGAGATATTATGGCTCTTTGTACACAAAAATAAAGACTGGAAAATGTGAAAGATCTCTCACTTGCACAGCGACAAGCATATTGGCAAACTGCAGAGCGTTCGCAGGTTTTTTTTTTCCCTTTTGCTGATCACCACTGAGTCCGGTGCGGCGACAAACTGAGCCGGGAGCGTCGAGTGTTGCTGACATCGCAGACAGACAAGCTGGCCACCCTGCTGCCAACCCAACGTGTCAACCGACCCGAAGCGAGCGAATGCCAGTCTGAGATCCCGCTGACATGCCTTACAAACAGACAAACAGTGCAGCCTCTAGCAGGGCAGAGCATATCCACCAGGAACATGTTGATCCAGGCCTCCACTTTGCTTGCTCAGCAACTACGAGGCAGAACAGAACAAACCCAAAGAGATTGCTGATGTGCTTTTTGTGAAGCGTCCGTTCACCACAACGCAACACGTTTTCTAAGCATCCACAGATAACGGCGTCGCTTTCTGGATTCCTTTCAAAATCACTTGTCCTACGTTCAGAGTCAGATTTTGTCCAATTACGATTTTCTTTCTTTCTAACCATAACCGACAGCCTGCACACATTCTTCTCTCACCTCTCCTTAATGGAAAAACTCAATTGTACATTGATGTTCATGATTAAATCCTTGACTTTCAGAAAACTTTCTTCAAAACATCATCAGTTTACAGAACGTATTGTCACTCTCAGTCAAACAAATCTTTAATCAAAGTGCTCTGTTACTTTGTAGTACAAATAAAATCTAACTGAAAATGAACTGCAATATATCTGAGTTTATGGAACATGTTGTTGGCTACTTTAATGACTAGCCTGCTGTTGAAATGATCAAACAGCATTTCAGCTCCACTTGATTAGCACTTACACAGGGTATACAGGTGTGTCCTGGAATCTTATTGTGAAATGTACGAAATAGGAGTCTGCGAACATGCTGTATATGAAATGTTAGTGAAATAGAAAGTCGACTATTCTGTTTCGCACACAGTGGGGCCTCCATGTCGTTATTTAATATTACCCCCAAAGTGTAGATCAGTATTCAGTAGTCAGTATTCAGTGTGTTGGGAGCTTTGCACTGCTAGAAGCAGATTTAATAAAGCTTTTATGCAAATTATGAGCAGCACAGCTAGCTGCCCTCAATTAACAAACTGCCACGGTTAGCACCGATTTAGCAGTTACTTAAATAGTAAGTCGTGTTTTCTTCCTGAAATGTGATCCAGTTACAGAAAATCAGAGAATAAAGTTATAAAGTTGTTTGTACACCTGATGAAGCTGTGTTACTGTGCATTAATATGTGAGGCCCTGTCGTTTTTACAGCAACTGTTTTTGTCTGATAACGAGTAAAAAAAGTCAGAAAAATCTGGTGAAAAAAACAACCATGACGTTGAAGTGAGATCCGATCACTTGAGTGGCCGCTTGAGACCCATGCGGAGACTCATTTCAGTGCTGAGGTGTGAACCAACAGTCCAGTTGTCTCCCAGGATGCAAGTTGATTGCAGGTGTAAACAACCTCTTGACGACATCCTTGTAAACGTTGCTAATGCATTTTTAATTCTAATCTATAAATGCTGAATGCAATTCCTCATTAATTGCTAATTGTATCTCTAATTGTATCTTCAATAATGCATATAAGAAAATGCATGTCAAAAGTTAAGAGTCAAGCCACTCAGCACTGAATCGATTCTTGCATTATCCTCTTGTGACCACAGCAACACTCAGATATCTTTCATGATGATGATGATCCATACATTTAGTTATAATATAGACTAATACCAGGGCCATAGTTTGACACGCCCCCTAACTGTGCGTGAAACAGGAAGACATTAATCACAAAATGCAAACCACTTAGAATAATGAGAATGTATTTGCCTGGACTCATTCCAATTTCTTGTAGTGAACTCCAATGCAAGATTCGATGAGACCGAACCTGTGCTTACCATCTGAATATACATATGTCTCCATAACATACTGTAAATTATTACCAACAGGTCCTCACTCAGATTAAAAAACAGGGACGCCCCTGTGATTCACTCTGTTGTGCCTCATCTGCTGTATGTGATTAATAACACCTGTTAATGTGCCACTTATTGCATATTGAAGATTATAAATAGCTTGAAACCTTCCCAGAAAATGAGCTGTTACTCTGATATATACTGTGCACTTCATGTTGTGTGAAGAGGCACCGGTGCCAGCATGCCTAACATTCAACAGCGATTTTTCTGTATCTCCTTACATTTACTACTACTACTACTGCTTCATATTCTTGTGAGATAGCTCTCAAAATGTATGCTCAAATATGTTACAAAATTTTAAAAAGGCTATTATAATCTCATTTTATGCACTCCTGTGTGTTCACAGTCCCCCTGTGAACAATTTAAACTCCCACTACACTGAAAAAGGCCTGCAGAGCCAGGAGATGTTTTGTTTTGTTGTATGCTTCACCGTATACCAAACATACATACTGATGAAGCAGGAGGGAGAAGCTGTCCATCATTTTTCAGTTCTGACTTCATTGGCTATAAGGCTTTCCCCCCTTTTCCTCCCAGACTGTGTGACAGGGCATAGCCTCTCATCAGTACTGACTCCTAATGAGGAGCACAGCTTCCCTCACTGTCTGAGTCGTGACGCTGGAGTATAGATCTGGGCTGCACAGCATCTGTTTAGATACTACTCTGTACACTGCAGCGCTTATTTATATTTTAGTTACAGTTTAAAATCCATAGTCATAGACAAAAAGGTGCTGTGAAACACTCATATCCTGTAGGGGTAAGTCTTGGGAAGCGATTGCATCCTGTATAAAAGAATCAGTGGGAGCTGCAGTTGAAGGATGATGAATAGCGCTTGAAGCTACACCTTTTGTACGTAATCCAGCACCAGCTGCTTTGTTAAAGGTTAGGAACACTGACCAGTGGGGCTGGCATCGCTCTGGGCTTCTATTTGGCCACTGAGGAATTACAGGAAACATTTCTTTGTGGACTGATGGACCTAAGCAATAAATCCATTTCACTGTGACAAAGAATGATGCTATAAAAGTCTGCAATGCCTTAAATGTGAACACCCAATTCAATGCATCGTGATTTTCACTACATTAAATAAATGTGGTGAAGATCTGATCAAAGAGCGTGCGACCACCCCCTCGCCTGCAAACAGTCCAACTGGCGGAATGACAAACACTACTACTTTTGCTAAAAAATGCTAAGACTGAGAGGTTAGGAGAATTGTAGGAGGAGATGGTATCACCGCAGTGAGCACATGATGGATGTGAAGCGGGGAGATGAAAAGAAACAGAGACTGTTAAAGGCGGAACAGCAGTGGGTAAGGAGAGAAATGGAGTAAATCAAACGGATTCATATGTACGGTGCACAGGAATGGGAGACATTCTTAATCAATCAGATCGGACCGTGCGCTCCATTCAGCAAGTTGCCTCTGTGAGATGCGGCAGGTTTGTTGCCCCCAAATGAAAAGTGCATAAATATCCTATGTGCCAGAGAGCCGCTGAGCAATATCCTCTTACATAAGAATCCCCCATGCATCTCTGTTGCATAAAGAGGAAGGAGGTAGCAGCTATTCTTTACCCCCCAAGATAATACAGATCGTGACAATGATCAGTATTATTAACACTTACAAAAGAGCATGCTCTAAGGAATCTGCGATCTTAAATGTCTGGCATTGTAGGATCCTGTGAAGCATGCCAACCTGTTTTCACCATGAGTTGCCACAAAATCAGGCAACCAACCAGTCAAATTGTGTAACTGTAGGTAATCTATCACATCAGCAGAGAGAAAGCCTCCTCCTCTCCAGGTCTCCATTGCTGGGGCACACTTACACCAGCAAAACGCTGCAAATGCACTCGGCACACTGACTGGCAATCGATCACAGTTTGGAAGTTCTTATAAAAGTCTGAAACTCAATTTTGGAACCAAAACAGCATAAATGGCTGATGAATGTTGTAATCTAGCTGCCTAAATAGGTTGGTTACAAACATGGTTTGTTTTCTGCCTGAGTTTTTCACGATTAGTAAATGAATGAAAGACTCCAAGACGCCCCCCACACTGTGAGGATGCTGATACCAAAAACTCTGATCCACACTAAGAGGGGCCTGTATGTAATGAGTATTTATAATGTAGAGCAACAGAGGATCAGTTCCTAATAACGTTTCAGCTCCTTTATCATAATCTGGATCACCGCAGACAACAAAGCACCCCTCCAGCCACCTTTCCTCCCTAACTGTCAACGTTCTTTCTCAATGTTTTGCAATGTTCTGTTGGGAAACCTTAGGTCCTGCTCATTCATGCTGATGCCACATGACACATGCCACACACCACCTATCCGAACACAGTCGTGGACAAAGTGCACCCTTCTCATGGGGATGGCAACTCCCCAATGCCAGTGTCCTCCCTGGCAGAACACCACATCCTTACACACCACAAAACCTGCTCAGCAACAGAACAAGAAACTAAATAAAGAGTCCAGAGTTGATTGGGCATCTGCAGGGATGTACAAGAACAAGTCCGATTCATGGACGCCCCACCCCACCCAACGTACAGGAAACCAAAGGATCCACTACCATTGTTCCGGTGCCAGGCACCACGGGTCAGCCCCAGAGGTGTCATGACCATGCCTTAGCAAGTCAGAGCTGTTTTGGCTGCACAAGGAGAATAGGCTCAATATCAAATATGTGGTTTAAACGTTGTGGCTGAATGGTGCATGTGTTCTGTTTTTGGATTTTATGTGGTGTGGCTTTATTTCTGTTTTCACAGGATGTGCAATTTCAAGTTAACATAAAGCCGACGGCGAGCGCCGCAATGCTTGCATGCGTGCATTCTTGGACACTGTCTCTACTTTTAGTGTGTCACACAAATGAAGCACTTCAAGCGCCTACAGAGCACAGCAGGCAGGGGCGAATGGTAACACAATCATCACAATGTGCCCCTGTGGTGATACAGTTTATTTAGGGCCATTATGAATCTCCCAGAGAACCTGATGTAGGGAGGGCTGAAAACATTACCGCCATACTGCGTGAAGTGAAAGACAAAAATCACTAATAACATGCTATAGTAGAGCGGATCTGATTTTGAATCTGCTGTTAAGCTGGAAGCTGAATTTTGAGCTGTCTTCCTTTTTTCGATTGTCAACTGTTTTTGGGTTGTGGGGAAATAAAATGGACTGTTTATCAAGTGGAATGATCTCAGGGACGAGTCTCTCAAAGGCACACACCCACACCGATATCGATTTGGGATGTCGTCTTGATTTGGTTTTGCACCGATGGTTTACAGCTGCGTTCTATTTGCTTTAATGTTTTGTGGCATTTCATAATTCACATACTTTTCATATCATAAAATGCATTGTTGAAAAGAATATTATTGCAATGGTGTCAGAAAAAAAAAAAAAAAACAGGAATACAGTCCTAATTATACTGGAGCCCAATATCTCGCGGCCCTAACATGAGTCAAACCTCAGAGACACAACGTGGGACAACATGCTACACATGCTGCACTTACTCCTAAAAACACATTAGTCTGTCCCAGGAGAACGTCGTACTTTGCATTATGCATGTACCACACTGCGTACGCAAGCACCAGCAAGAACTCCCTTTCAGGAATTCTGACTCAAGTTGGCACTTCTCTCGCCCTCATTTCTTAGAGGGTGGTAGAAATATTTGATTCTTTTGAAATGAGAGGCATTTTGAGGAGCAATGTGGAAAAAAAAATTATTGTGTTTTCTCAAATTCTTTCCTTGCATTATGCCCACACAATCCAAGAGCGTCTGAAGGAAACCCCGCAGCATTTGTCTGGTGCGAGGCACGTCGGTGGCGACTCACTCATCTTCTCAGCAGACCAGCTCCACTTCACCCTGCTCGAGCTTCCCCCTCCAGTTCACCTGCTGTAGTCCTCCCTCTCTCTCTCTCTCTCCTCACCCTCTGTCTTCTCCATTACCTTGCCTCAATCTTCCCTTTCGCTTCTTAACATTTTCCTCCACCATCTCTTTTCTTTCCTATCCCCCCCAGTCGTGGTTATTTTGCTCTCATTCAGAGCACGTTCAGCGTCCAGTCCTTGAGATAGGAATTAAGGGAGCAAGACTGCGGCTGGGGAGACAGTCAAAGGGTGTGGGCCAGGGACCTGTGTCGTGGGTGTGATGAGGAGGGTTGGGGGGGGGGGGGGGAGCACATAATCCCTCTGTCCTCAGCCATGGGAAAGCTCTCCCACAAATTTTTCAATCTATTCTGCTTCTTTTTTTTTTTTTTTTTTAAACCCGCTATCTGGTCAAGACAGAGGCACAAGGGGGGGACGATATCTGACTCCAGCTGTGCATCAAATTCTTACATTTTTAAGTCTTCGTCTGTCTTTCTCACTCTCACCTTTTTACCTTTTTATATCGCTGTTTTTTCTTTCTGTACATCTGTCTCTCTCTCCCTCTCTTGTTTTCTCCCTGTCTTCCTGGAGTCCCAGCAACAGTCCCATGTCATGTCACACCAGCAGCAAGATCAGGTTCCACACTATTGGAAACTGGACACGACACACCCACTGCACCTCCACCCCGTGATCCTCACACACACACGCACACACATACACACACACACACACCAACACAAACAAAATAACACCTGCAAATAGATTAAAGATGCCCAGCACCCTCTATTGACAGCACTGAGTGCAAATCGCCACGTAAACAAAGCAGGCACTCAGGGCTTTATGAAAATACTGTATGAAAATCTGGTCCGCATGCAAATGTGTGAACGTGCTCAAGTGATGGAAATATGTTGCGGGTTTACAGCATATTCTAATCCCTCAGTCACCTCACTCAATTGTCCCATCCTCCAGAATGGAATACTCCTGGAGGAAAAAGAGCGCTCACAAACTGCTGCTCTTTCCCTTGGTGCTCAGCACACCAACATGCAGAAGAAGTAGAAAACACATCAGCCTGCAGACATGAGTAGCCTACCAGAAAAAGAAACAGTAGAGACAGACAGACAGACAGACAGACAGACAGCACTGTGTACCTGTATATATGTGCTGCTTTGTGTGTGTGTGTGTGTGTGTGTGTGTGTGTGTGTGTGTGGTGTGTGTATACCTACAGTGAGGCTTCGTCCCGCAGCTGAGAGAGGCAGCGCAAACATCCAGACACTGAACACGCTCCACTGTACTACTGCTGCTGCTGCTGCTGCTGCTGCTGACTTACTCTCCTATGTGAGAGAGAGAGACACACACACACTCACACACACCAGCTCACTCAGCACCTTGCTCACACACACACACAGCAAAGGGCAACCAGCTGTGAGGTTCCTGCACACCCCACAAGCAGCCGCTCAGCCTCAGACTGCTCTCTCTCTCTCTCTCTCTCTCTCTCTCTCTCTCTCTCTCTCTCCCTCTCTCTCTCCCTCTGTCTATTTCTCTCTCTCTCGCTCTCTCCCTCTCTCTCTCACATGCTGTCACTCACAGACACACAACTGTGCCGAGGTACTCAGTGTGGATCGACTAATCTGCTCGAACGGAACAAAATAAAAAAAAAAAAAGTTAACGGGGCCACAGCCAGGAAAACTGGCTACCAGCTGCCGCCCCAAACATCTGCAGATGTTTAGCCAGCTAGTGAGCTGGTTTTATCCCCGACAATCCTCTCAGCTGGACATTTGATTTGAAGATTACATATCCGCTTTTATTGAACAACGTAACAAAGAGTCTGCGATGGAAAGTACTAAGAGAGCGCGGCAGCAGGAAAAATGAGGTGAAAGGGGAGGTGAATTACGGAGACGGAGAAAGAATAGACATGTGAAGGATGTCAGCAGCAGTAGCACAAAAATTGGACCGTGCAGTCTACAAACTGAACATCAAGAACACTTCCTACCAGGGATCGAACCAGAGACTCCCGCCACGTAGAGCTTCTTTTTCATTTTCCATCCCATTCATTTTCATTTGTTGTATTTTGGCACTGTAACTAATGTCAACCCCATACACAATTAGATCTTTTCTCAGCACTGTGTGACCAATTAGGTCTGACTGACATTTCCGTCACTCTCCAGTCCTGTCTTTGATGCAGCTATAGGGTGAGTGAAAACTATCCCCAGTGTTTTCCGCAGTATTAATGTGTCAATTAATTGAAAAAAAAAAACTTAAATTAGCCACCATTACTGTATTAGTGCAGTTTAAAGCTGAGCTTTATGAAAAAATACAAGTTTTGGAATTGAGTCACCTCGGGTGGTAGTCGCAACACAGTTGCAATGACTGCAATGTACTCCATTGGGGCAACTCTGACTGTCAACTTCAGATCCGCTAAAAGTGCTCGTTTTGGCCACAGACAAGCTGAGGTTTTTTTAAGTGGCTGACAGCATGACGGAAACATTCCTACAGAGTTAGACATTGTGACGGAACAACAGAAGTTTCTCTCAGGGAGAAGTTTCACTCTGGCGTCTCGGAAGATAACTTGTTGCCTAATCTTGATTGACGAAATCAGCTAAATATTGAGTCATGGCTTTTGAAATAAATTCTTGCCGGCAGTTCTTTAGGTAAACTCCTCACTTCTCTCTAGATTTCAGAGAGACTTCTCCTTAAGCACAACCTGGGATTCTGTTCACAAAAGTGATCTCACCATTTCAAGAAAAAATCGATGTAATGTTGTCATTGCTGTCGTGTCACGGCTGCCGGCTGAGGTGACTGAAAGGACCAATTCCTAAACAGTTTGTAAGTATGAATAATATATACAGCAATATATGTAACCATGGGGCCCACGTTTAAAAAATACCATCATTCTCCTTTAACAAGTGACACCAGATATAAACAATATACAAGTCCTTTTCAGTCAGCTGAATCGATTTTTTTTTTCCAATTCAGCCGCTTGTAATTACAGTGCAAACAGCGGCACATGAATGCAGAGTTCAGTGACATTTTCTATTTCACAACATAGCACCATCCACCAACCTGACTGTGGGCTTAATCAACCACAGCAGATGACAAAACCAGCGTGGGAGTGCGAGGCTGGATTAGTCATAAAACCCACAACCCTAAAAAGAAACGCTGATGTTGCACAAATTCCTGTCACCACAAAACTTCACGCAATTTTCTTATACTCGCCTCCCTCGATATAAACTTCTGCTAAAGTCATCCTCCCTTTCACTGTTTGAAAACCCAATACACTACTTTCCCTGCTACTGTTTGTGAGAGAGTGGCACGTTGAAAAAGTCATTCGGCTGACTTATCGGTGGCGTGTGACCCCTTCACACACCGTAACAGACATGTGACTGCAGAGCAGGTAAAAAAAACTCGGCAAATTGCAACAATCATTTCTTCATTGCAGAACAAAAGGCAGGCTGAACGTTCCCTCTGAAACCAATTACCGCTGATACTGGAGCCACAGCTTTCCCGCTGAGTGGGCACTTCGAGGTAGCGCAGGTTTTTCACTTTTCGGTGTCCGATGATTTCACTCAATTATTTGTTAGACAGTGTACAATTATGTTTTGCACCGGATACAGCAAAAAGCCAAGTTCTATTACTGTTGTCCCTGGGACTTGTCTCAACAATTGCCTGCAGAAAAACTGCCTTTCATGAGGCTTTTACTTACGCTATTCAGCCGATAAACCAGAAGAGACATGTACACATGTACACTGGGGGATATTATCAAACAAGATGAATGTGCACAATCTGTGTGCACATATTTCATGTTTGAGACATCCCTGCATCCTTTGCTCTTAACAGTATCATTTATTCTCCTCTTGAGTACATATGTAAGCTGTGAATAACGTAAAAGCCAGTCTCTGCCTCTTTACCTCTTTCCCTCTAACAGTCCTGTCTACCGTGCTTTTTCCGCCTGCCAACTATTCATATCACTCATACGGCGGGCTGCTCCTCGCCTGGAGCTATCAGTCCACGGGAAAAAACACATAGTCCGCCCCTGGAAGAAAATGTGGAAAGGTTCACTTTAGGAGTGAGGGGGGGAAAAAAGTGTTTCGGTGAAGTGAAGCATAAAAGAGCTGCTATAAAATAGTCTGAAAATATATCACAGCATAGATGGCTTGAAGGTGAACCAGCAGGAGATGAAGCAGGAAGAGGGGGTGAGATGGCAGATATAGGAAACAATGGCATAAATACATTTTGACAGCAGCATAGGGTGAAACAATAGAGCAGATATGAAAAATACTATAATGATACAGTAAAGGGGGGGGGGCTGAACTGTAAAAAAAAACAAAAAAAAAAAAACATCTGATAGCACAAAAAAAGGAAGAAAATGCTTTGAGGCTCACGTAACAGACAGAACATACATCTCTGGCTCTTTCCTGTGACATCTTGCAGATCTCTCTGCATTTAAGAGGCATAAACAGGGCGCTTGCCAGGCCAGACAGGGGGCACGACAGCAGGGAGGTGCCACTCCGCTTCCTGGCACCGACTGCCCTGCAGAGTCACGACAAACCACCGTCGAGGCATAGAGGAGAGGGAGCGTGTGTGTGTGTGTGTGTCTGACACTGTATCGAGGTGTGTGAGGGCGAGAGAGAGAGTGTGCCTGTTCTTATATTACAACAGAGTCAGACGGCAGGACACGACAGCTGTCCCTTTCATGTGTGCTGCTGCATGAGGCTTGTCCGTCAGCAGGTCTTATGACTTCAATTGCTGAGTTCAATCGAACACAACGCACCTCATCCTCGTAGCCTATGGCCCCGCAGAACAAATGAAACTGAAAATCACCCTGGTCTCTCAAGAAAAAAAAAACAAAAAAACGCAGCAACAACAGAGTGGTTCCGATGCCTCAGTGCACTCGTTAATAAAGCACATTTCTCCTTAAGCCACAGCAATTCTGACAGGTCCTGAAATTATACAACCAACACCGGTGGCGCTCAGAGAAAAATTACCGTGTACAATGTACCGTACAATGTGTGCTTGTGCACATTCACGTGGCCTATATTTATTTAGAGAACATGTGGCGAAGCTACAGCGTGTACAGCTTCATGCTTGTGCACCAAACACCAAAGCCTTCCAGCACTGATGCTGAGGCGACAAAACAAGTGTCTCTACACATGCCAGTGTACAGTCTAGATGTGAGGTTGTTGTTTTCCTGCACACACTCACGCTGGTGCACACATGTATGTATATGCGATAAACAAACACATCCTTGCCCGAATCTCCTGTGCTGGCATGTCAACACCACCGAACCCTGGAGTGTGCACCATCTGTCTGCTCATTACTCACCACACATCACGGAGCATGAGCACACACACACACACACACACACACACACACATAAAAACACAAGGATGCACGGCACAACATCAGTACATTGCATACATGCACAGACAACGCTTCAGCCATAAATCCTAAGTGACATGAGTGACAGTGCAGCTGACAGAAGCTCTCCAAAGCCTCTGCAAGCATCTCCTCTCCCATCATTCTTTTACTGCTGCGGCACGGGCTTTATCAGTGCAGGAAGTGGCATGGTGGACTCATCGAGCAGGCAGACAGATGGGCAGGGGGAGAAGTGGATCGGATAGAGAGATAGGCAGGCAGACAAGCCCACACACACACTAAAAGGATGTCTTAAGTGTTTCCTCCACATCCATTCACACGTTTATATATTTTTAATCTAGATAACAAAGACAGAAAAACATAAAAAAGCATAAAAACTGGGCATAGAAGTTTACTTTTAGTCACTATTAAATATCTCAATGTAAACAATCACTTATAGCACACAAACTAAAACCAAGACCAACCTGAATGGACACCCTGCCAACACTGCTGCACAACAAGTACAGAGGAAACACTGGTCTTATTTATTTTTAAGCTTGTGACATTTACTCTAGACCTTAAATCAATAATCAATTAAGCAAATGTAGCAGCCACCAGGAGTGGGCTCCTCATACAATTACAGGGATCAACCAATCTCTAGCCACACAGGAAACACTTTGGTACAGGTGGCAGGTGCTCAACCCAACTCCTGCCCCTTTAATGATTAATGTTCCTGACGTACTTTCACCACTCATCAATTCCATTTCTCTTCTCTTCTCTTCTCTTCACTTCTCTTCACTTCTCTTTACCCTGTGAGAACTATATTCACTTTTTTTTCCTTCTTGTTTCAATTGTGCATCTGAGGTCTGTGTTTGCTGCTGGCTCGGATCTTAGAACCAGTGTGTGTGTGTGTGTGTGTGTGTGTGTGTGTGTGTGTGTGTGTGTGTGTGTGTGTGTGTGTGTGTGTGTGTGTGTGTGTGTGTGTGTGTGTGTGAGAGAGCCTTGAGTCTTCTGAATGTTCACCCACACACTCATTGTTCATTATGCATCCTTCTCTTGAATCTATGTACACAGTAGAAATATATGATGACTGTGAATGCCCTGCTCAAACGTGATGATTGAAAAAGGCATGTGTGCGAAAGATGAGCATAGTAGAGATTAAAATATGAGATGATTATACGATAGGGATGCCCGAGCCAACTCCAACTCCTCATGATAGAATACTTCAACTCGCAGCATCTGCCAGTTCTGAGGGATAAACCCCCACCAGCGCTCTGTGTTTCTTAAATTTAAGATCCCGTCCCTCATTCAGATAACATGAAGCCAAGGACTGCTGTGGCACCACAGAATGAGTCAGTATCCGGCCCTGAGTAAATGAATAGTGGAGACACTCAATATTAGAATGATATTGATGCAGAAACTGAAGTTAATGTAGGTTGATCACACAATGGCCGATACTCGATCAGCCTAATATGTCACTGTCGACCCAATATCCAGATTGGTCGCTGTTTATTCATTTATATATATTTTGTGCTGCTATAGGTGGAAATTGAGCATGGTCTGAACAGGGAGCCAGAGGCAGGAGGTGGCCCCCACATTTTACATCCCTGACCAACATTTTAATGTGTACTCCTACTGTTTATATTCCTGTTGAGCAAACTACCGCAGAAGTGGTTTTGACTTCCTTTTATTATGAAAATTCCCAAAGGTCGAATTGTTGTGAGCATATGTAATCACGACCCACAATAAAATCTTTTATTGTCCCATCCCTTGTGACGTGATCATTGATGATTTGAAAACATATATATGTTTCGTACTGAAATTCTCTTTCTGAGATTTAATATATCTCCTCTTCTTCATGACAACTGGCTTGTAACAGCTGCAATGAAGTAAGCCAAAAGTATCAGAGCAGACAGGCCTTAGTGTGAGAAAACTGCCAGTGGCATTAATTAGAGACAAGCCTCAGCATCACTAATAAAGAGCATGAGGATGTCCAAAAAAGAAATGGAAACAGAGGCAGCGTAACAAATGCAAAGCATGGTAGTAGAACAAGGATGGCAGACAAAGGTTGAAACAAAACAGGACGGAATTAAGTAGAAATAATTCAAAAAAGGGAAACACAGCAGAAGTGACAAAATGGAAATGGCATGGAGATAGACGACAGGATTTAAGTCAGAGGAAAGGGGAAGAGATGCTGCCTGTGATGTACAAAGTCAGGTTAGAGTCAGGTTAAAAGCTGAGAAGACCCAGTGGCTGCCAGCAGAGGAGGCACACACTGGGAGCCCGGCCAGGCACAGCATACCTCCCCCTGGGAGAATCACTGCTTCCCCTGGATCTATACATGGATTCTCATCTCCCTGCTCGGTTTCCTTTTGTCTCTGCCCATGTCTTTGTCTTTCCCTCTCTTCCATCCTCCATCCATCCGTGACTCTGCTTAGTTCATCACTTCGCTACTTCTACTACTGTCACCCTCCTAACTTTCTCGGATACGTGCCCAACCCTCTGTCTGCCCTTTGTCTCCCCTCATGTTTGAGTTGTCAGTATCCTCAGAGAGCCTCTGCTTCAGTCAGATTGCCAATGAGCGTTCCTTCTCTTATGTCCATAAGAGAAGGAACGCTGTGACCTTTATGCAATTGGTGGAACCAAACCTGTATTCGTCACTCTGAGTCAACTGAATAAACACACAATGTATTATGATACTGTTTTGTGTGAGCTGAACAGTAAGTGAACTGAAGTTGAAGCTCAAGTTAACTTTTTCTGTTTGGGTGGGTTGCAGGTGACTGTAATTTGAGCGGTGACACCAGGCAACAGAGGTCATGACCTCATTAAAACAAAGCTTATTCTGAGTTCCAAATCACATGGGCAGCTGTCTTGCAGTTGTAAATGTGTCTGTGGCTTGAATGACTCCTTGAACGTTACACTGCTAAGTTAAAAAAAAAAAAAAAAAATGACTTAACACAATTATGGAGTCTCATTATAACATGGCATAATTTCTGAAATGAATCTAAAAACCAAATGAGGTTGTCCGTGAACTAAATTTAATGCAAATTGCACATTTTTTTGCCTTATTGGATTCTTTGCCCCGGCTGGACTCTGAATCACACTTTGTTCCTTTTTAATTAATTTGTCAAGTTACCACAAATGCATCGTGGCTGAGCTTTGCACATGAACTCAGCTCATCCACCGATGTTGTACACCTCTGATTATTCTAACAAATGTAACACTGCAATGTTCAACTGGGGCAGCAACTTTGATGTATGCATAAAATGCCTTTAATGTATGATTCATCCGAGGCCAACAGAGACAGACCCATCTGCATCAATCCACCCAACCAAAGAAAAGGAATTTAATAAAAATAAATAAATATAACCACACACTGAGACGGCTGTAACAGCTGGCTATTAAGAGTATGGGAAAACTAGCTAGCCAAGCGAGCGGAGGAGTTGACATAGTTAGCTAAAGGTACCGGAAAAATGGTTGGAACGTGCAGCTTTGCAACTTCCGAGATAGTATTTATTTTTATATGATTAGTGGTTAAACAACTTCCAGTGTGAAAAGAATTCAAATAGACACATACATTAAATGGTGGTGTTGATGGAGAGGTACTTGGGCGAATGGACTGGACTGTGGGTGTACATCTTATACAGCTGGGCAATACAACCTTAAAATAATATCACAATGTTTTCTCTATGTAGTATTTTTATTTTTTCTGAATTTTCAGATCTACCTAAGAGCAATTCATAAATGCATGGACTGGTTGATAAAATCAAACATCACAATATTTTTGATCGAATACTTCGATATCGTTATTGCAACTAAATTGTCACAAAATATTAACACAATGACATTTTTCATAAAAAAAACAGAACGGTCTGATAACGTCAGTAAATTGCATCACCTTACTGTACTGCAGCCTTTAAAACATTTACTTTTAACTTAACCCACTGACATTTATGGGATTGCAGTTCACGGATTACCAAAGCTCAGACAGATGAACGCATGATCATTACCTGCTGACTTATCAATGCAAACAATGAGACAGCCTGGCAGCAGAAAGAATCCAGACTCACTGATGAAAAAGGTAAAACTTCCACACTGTATGTCGTCTTTTGAGATGGGCCGTCAACTCTGAGTCTGATGGAGAACTGCCGCCTTCAGTCGGCAAGCTGACAGTTCTTCTGCCTGTACCTCTTGGTGAGAGGTGAGCCTCTCAAATCACACTGTAATGTAGTCAAATGATTTCTTAGAAATATAGTTAAAATATTTATAACCGCCGACTATAACATATGCTACAGTATAACTAAACTATTCAGGGCACTCCTGTGTTTCTATTCCAGGTAATCAAATTGACAAAAATAATTTGTGAAACAATGACAGCAATGTGCTCGCCCACTTTACTGTGGGTGCAGTGTATTACTGTCTGCTGGCCTCCTGTCACTGGAGAGGACGATAACTGACACATATTTGAGGATTTCTTCCTGTGTAAATGTGCAAACACTTTGACTGTGAGCTATGGACCTCCACCAAAGCTGCTCTGGAAATAGCTCTGCGTGGTACCACAGTATCTATATTTGCAACAGACCCCAAAAATACCTAAATCCGCAGGTTATCCACGAGCGGCAGAAATAAACACTCGCAACCAGATATAGACACGGAAATGCAGCATTTGTCGTCATAGCCACTCCAAAAGTTTTCAGGTGGGAGAGGCTTTTCCTCGAACAACCCAGGAATCTTCCCCCCACACAATGCGTCATCACAGCAGCCTACACTCCAGACCTGGAGGGAGGCGCACACTTGAGACCTCAGCCATTGTAGTAGCAAACCTTGCAGGTTCACCCAGTGATTCATCCTCTTTCATCAGAACAACACCCACATGCAGTCATACCTCAACACTTGGTTCTATTAAAACCCCCTGGTCCCTTTAAAATCACCCTTGTGAATTCTTCAATAATGATTAAAAAAAACAAACTCTGGTTCTGCGAGAGACTTTTTGATGAAAACTGTCCTTGCCCCAGGCTCCTGAAGTTTAATAATAGGGACACTTCTGACTCATCTACACAGTTTACATTAGCTCTGCACTGACTTTACAAGGTAGAACTGTCCCTCTTGTACGATTAGTTAGTAAGGTCTTGGCCAAATTAGTCCGAAGAGGATTTTAATGAGGTATTGGTGCAGCCAAGCCGGCTTTTACTATGAATCCAGAGGATCACTTCATGTTATTATACAGAACACGACACAATTAAAATAAAAAAGAAGGATATTGTCACAGAATATTTCATTAAAAAAATAGATAAAACTGATCTCTCCTGATGGGAAAACAGAAAAAAAAAATAAATGAGTTTGAGCAGCAGGAGAGATTTCATGATTAAAGCTGGTAAAAAGACAGATAGATGGAGGTGAACAGATGGCTGACAGTAACATTCCCTGACTGACACTTCTGACCACACTGTCAAGCAATAATAATAAAAAGAAAAATACAAAAAAATTAGAAACGCTCACTCACTCTCACTCACTCTTGACAGATGGTTAACGGTCATAGATTTCAGTCACAAAAATGTCTTATTAAGGTGATGGGCACCGTTCTGATCAGTCCACGTGGTCGCATCGTCATCCTTACGCGAATATTCGCATCTGTTTTCAGCATTTCTTGCGAGAGAGATCAACACGTCTCAAAATAAGGGTCAGATTATATGCATGAGCACGCACAGACACAGGACAGATTGTGCTGTTTTACTTTAGTCGTGAGTCCACATTTACATAGTATCATCCACCGCGTACACAAACAAATAGCTCCATTTGTGCTGCGTGACGCCCATCCATATTAATGTGTCTATTTCTGAGATGTACGGGTGCATGACTCACACACAAGGACATGAAAAGAACAAAAAGGCTGGGTGGGGTGCGCGTGCTGTGTCTGTGGTGAGCGGCGCTGTCAAGTCATCGAGGTAATGACCAGTAATGAGAAACATGTCACAATCCAGAAAAGTCTCTCAGGTGTGCAATCGGCAGCCACTTCCTGTTTAAACGTGTTGAAACAAAGAACGCGTGAAACAAACCCTGATCCAACCGAGAGGAACACAGATCAGATTCTTTCCCACTGGTGTGTATTTTATATTAGGGTTGGAGTTGGTTGCATGTGGGATCAGTTTACAGTGCAGACGTTATATGAAAAAGAAACTACATTCTAGTTTTGCGTAAATAGTGGAAGTGACGTTAATGTCTTTGTTATAAATCCAGCAATCTGACACGACACTCACCCCTGATTCCCTGAAGCTCATGGGTGGTGATGCTTCCATTCCCAGCGTCTCTCACAGCAAAATAATGCGGTCAGAGGACTGAGAGAAACAAGAGAGTTAATGGGATATGTGTGTCATGGAGGACTATATTAGCTGGTGTGTCAGCAGCAGATGTGCTCGCAAATGGGAACAGGAATTCTTGCCTAAGCTCACAGCTTCAGAGGTCACAGGAGAGGGCGCACCACTCTTGTGTCAGACCAACGAATGAAAACCTTTGTGGACGAACGTGCCTCCCAAGATGAAAACGAACACGACCCTCCTCACGCCTCTTAGTATAGACCTTTACAAGTCGGGAATGCTCCTCAACATCTCCGCTATTCGTCCTCGAGATGGAGAAGCAAGCAAATTATTAAGAGATGCTGATAAGACAAAGAATGACAAAAAATATATCAATAAAAGAGGCGAGCAAGCAAGAGGAGGTCGAGATAAAGAATTGGAACAAGGTGAAATGAAAAGAAATGCTGTGACATGACGAGCCTTTTTATAGCGCTCCGTCGTTATCGTCACTTAGAAATAGCAGCCACCTGTTGGAGGTGGAGACTCCAGCGCAGCACAGAGTGGCTGGCAGGCCTCCAGTGGGAATTGGAAAAATAAGCTGGATTTACACACCCTATCACCATTTGTCATGTGTTGTTTGTATAAATTCCTCATTGTGTTACGATTAAAAATAGCTAGCCTTAAGCAAAAATACAAACTTGCTGTTATCCATGGGGCGACTATTTTTGTTTACGTGTGTGAGAGTGTTAAGTATGAGAACGATGGAATCAAAAGGGCATAAACTGAAATTGTGTGCATTGATGTGGGGATAAAAATGGAAAGATACACCATATGACAAAACATGAAACAACATAAACAACACAATAATGGTGTGCCTAATATACCTTTATGTGGCATGATATTACCTTACATTAACATTACACTAAGTTACATAAGGAACATCCATATTATATATTTTTTTTATTATCATTTGTTTGTTTAAGATTTAAGCATAATTTGAATGCCCTGGCATGTTGCATGGCAACACAGTTCTGGTGAAAATGAATTTCAAATGTATACACAAGTTTTGTGCAGCTACATAAAGAAAAGAAGAAGTGAGAAGAGACTTCAGTTACTGAGGTAAGCGTATTTAGGGGGACATTTTTATGAAAAACAAGTGTATAATGTTATCACTCAAGAGTGTAGTGAGGAAAATGATACAGTGGCAGTCAATATTGCATGTGCAGAGCAAACTAGTCATCTTAAGAAAGCAATCTACACTAAAGACTAAACCAACAGTAACTGTCTGTACAGAAAAGTATAAACATGACTCAAAATAAGTTAGGGATATTGAGATATTCCAGTGTTTCACTTGATTGTTTTGTTTTATGTTTTGTGATTATTTTTGGTCCCCACAAACAATGCAGCAGGTTTCATTTGACTTTCATTGCATATCCGTGCACATGCAGATACACACCCATATCCCAAAGTCACTAAGTCATTTTCATTAGTGTATAAAATGTGCTTTAAATATCCTAGAATACACATTACAGAGATTGTGTTAAGCTTTTTTGGTTAAAGTGAATGTGGCTGTTAAATTTTTTTCCTCAGGAGCATTTTTTAAAATAGTATTGCATTGTTAATACTAAAATTAAACTTGTGAAATGCATGTACAGCTGCAGTTTATGCTGAACTGGTCCATGAAGAAAGAGCTACTACCTACCGACTGTATGAGCTGCTGTTTGCCTCAGCTCCAGCCTTTGCTTAATGTACACAGCTGGAGGGTGTTATCTCATTTACTGTGGCCACTAACCAACACAATGTTTTTTATAATCACATTGCTAATCAACTCACTACTATCACTACTCACTACTTACTATTAACACTGAACTTAAACTGATAATATGTCCCCTTTAAATACATAGTTCCTGGGCCTAAGAAATTCTGTTGCTAGGCAACACTTAAACAGGCAGGGATTCACTGAAGTTTGGAAATCAGGAGAGAAATATGAATGTCAGTAATTGCTCTTACACTGTAACTCAATATTATAATAATTTGTCAGCTTTTATTTAAATATCCTGTATAATCTCTTGTTTATTTTTCACCTTGGTTACACAAATAACCCTCACTTAATGTATTTGTTTACAAGCCAAGCCTGTTGTCTTAGCAACAGGATTGTGTATTATCATCTGTATTATCAGTGTCAGTCCAGTTACAGTTTTATCAAAAGCTTTCCACACCAGATTAAATTTCAGAATGACCATGTATCCTGTTTTTCCACAGCAAACTTGTGAGGAGCATGATGGCAAATCCTTGTGGAAGGGAACGTCTTGGTTTCTCTATTTTCAGGTACAACTTTCTTTTTTGGGGGGGCAAAAGTTAAACATATTATTGTGTTGTACTAAAGAGGCATCGATCATCAGGCCATGGAACGGTTTTCAGCATGACTTCTGGGAAAGTAAAAACATTTGAGCCAAGGATTACGAATTGTGCCGGCACTTTGAGGATAAGGATACTTTTTCTGCACACATGCCAACAGGGTATACACTGAATAAAATCCTATAAGAGGGAGCTAAAATTCACTTAAACACCTCAGCTAGAGGCCATTAAAACAGCTTAAAAAGAGTTTTGTTTATTAGTTATATAAATCTTGGTGTGTTATTCAGAATTGATTTGGAACTTTTCAGTATATCAATTTTGATGAAAAAAGGGGGAAAAAAATCAGAATTTTGAATCAACCAGGAAAAATGTTTATCTACTTCTGGATTTATCTAACACAAAGCGTAAATGCAATACTAGGAATCGCTTCTGAAACATTTATGAACTAAGAACTAATCTGTATTCGTTCAATCTGTTTTCTTTTTACTGTCCTTGTCTTAATCACTGCTCAGGAGTAGACAACAGGCAGCAAGGGACAGGAGGTTCTGCATCACATGGATCAACAGGATGGTGAATAAGGAGGTGGAGAGGCGAATCGCAGAGCTGCGTTCAGAATTCTTTCTCATGAGTCTTGACCTGTTCGAGATGGTGGATGAGAATCACGCACAGTGGCTTGAGGCGATGGTCCAAATATTAAGGGAGTGTTCCCTACATCACATCACAGTGGACAGAGACTTTAAGACATCAAGTTGGATAAGGCAAATGGAGGAAGGAAACAGCGACGAGGAAGATGCAGAACCACTGGACCAGGGGACAAAACATGCGCTTTTGAAAAAAATGATGTTGAGGACTTTCTCAGATGTCTTCACTGATGGTAACACCAGTGAAAGTGAAACCAGTAGCAGTGGAACCAGCGACGTCTCCCCTGGCGGTGACAGTAAAACCAGAAGCAGTGAAAGCAGTGGCAACTCCCCTAACAGTGACACCATTGACAGTAAAACCAGTGGCAGTGAATCCAGTGACAGCTCCCCTAACAGTGACACCATTGACAGTAAAACCAGTGGCAGTGAATCCAGTGACAGCTCCCCTAACAGTGACACCATTGACAGTAAAATCAGTGGCAGTGAATCCAGTGACAGCTCCCCTAACAGTGACACCATTGACAGTAAAATCAGTGGCAGTGAATCCAGTGACAGCTCCCCTAACAGTGACACCATTGACAGTAAAACCAGTGGCAGTGAATCCAGTGACAGCTCCCCTAACAGTGACACCAGTGAGAGTAAAACCAGTGGCAGTGAAACCAGGGATGTCTCCCCTGGCTGTGACACCAGCTCACAACCAGCAGAATCGGATCAACAGGAAAACCAAACTGGCACCAGCCAGTTGATGAAGAAAAACAAGAGAATCTCAAAGAATCCCTTTCTCCAAAATCCCAGCTCCATGACCAGCGAGGGTGAGGAGGAGAGAGTCCTGATGAATGGCACGAACAAGGAGGAGCCTTTGTTGACGGAGAGAGAATGGAAGGAGTGGATGGATGAACAGGAGATGAGAGGAAATGTAAAGACATTTGACCAACAGAATGCTGAGGAACAGAGAGGGGCAGCACCTCCAACACCGGAGAAAGCAACGAGGAAGAAAAACGTAAAAGGAGTGGGCACCGTAAAGAAAATCAAGACGTATCTCGGCGACCTTTTCAGTCCTCAAACGTATCATAAATGGGAGAGACTTGAAGATGAGGACTGAAAGACTCATCTCAACCAGGAAGTTCCTCATACACTTTGTTGTCATCCACCGATCTGAGAATGTGAATTGCTATGTTGAGTGAATAAAACACTTTGTGTATAACAAGTATGATCTCCACTTCTAAAAGACTGTGCAGTGTGTTCAAAACATTGTGTTGTGATTATTTTGGCATGTTGCTGTTGCGATGTGATTCTCAATCAGTGGGAATGATCATTTTTGCATCACAGTTGAACTTTTACCGAAGGAACTTTTAAAATCATGACGATGTGACATTTGTTGGTGTCTGCACCACACAAACACGCGGCAGCCCGGCAGCATTTCACTGTGACGTTGCACCAACTTCAAATAAATAGCAGCTTCTCGCCATTTGGATAGTGCAACCTAGCCCTATTGCCTTTTTAATTTTTTTTCCCATTAAGCGTGCAGCCCTGAAAAATAAATCTTCACTTATGAGATATTAGTAAAAAGTTCAAAAGGGAGGGAGAAAACGTGTGGCAGAGATACAGATCAAATGTTTCAAGACGCCTACATTAACAGGGAAAAATGATCTTGACACTCATCCATCTGAAAGCATCCCAGCTTCATCAGAACCAGAGAGAAAGTCTGTCGTAAGAATTGTAGATTTCTATTTCACTCCGCTGAAGAATATTTAATGACACATTCCTTCCTAGAGGAAACAGCTGAACTGGTTTAACCTGAGGTGACTTTGATCGATTGATAAAAAAATAACTGCTCACATTAACGGCATCTTGAGACGAATAATTTTCCAGTGGGTGCTCAGAGGAAAACAAACGCAACAATCAGCAAGTTAGTTACACAGGCTTCTTACAGCAGAGCGGAAGTATCAGTTAAACTGCGTGCGCCTGGCTGCTGTAGTACTCAGCATGAGGTCCAAGATATAGGATTAGGCCGGGCACCACATTGATTTTTATTAATCCTTGTAGGAATGATACCCAAATCTTACTGTGTAACTAACAATTGCAGATACAAATACAATTTTGCCTGTATGTTTGCGCGACACATAAGCACACAAATGTGAGTTGGGGATGTAAATTCATAGCAAAATAAAACCTGCAAAAGCCTCCTTCAGTCATGCACTTCTTTCTCGCCACGGTCCTGTCTGTCAGTGTAACCACAGAAGAAGACAGAAGGAACTACAGAGAGGAGGTTTAGATAATATTAGAAGCTAGATTAAATTATCTGACTCCACAGCAAATCAGACTTCAAAAGGAGCAAAATAACACTAAAACATAAATGGCTCACAAAAAACACAAAAAACTTTTTATTTATCTATTTCTCCCATGCTCTCATGCTTGCACACACACATCTGCAGAAAGTGTACCTTTAATAACTCCTGACCTTACAGCATGTTTGACCAGAGGCTAGTTTGATAAACAGAATATGAGATGAGGTTACAACCAGTAGCCAAGTGTAGTCGTATTCCCTTCACTTCATATTCATTTGAATTACTCAAAAAAGAGAGACAATGATTTCTATTCAGAAGTGATGCCCAACGGCAATGACATTTCTAAAATCATTGTACAAGTGCCTCTTAATCTCAGAGAGAGACAACAGACTGTGCAGAACGTGGCCTTGGTTTGATTTTAATGGAAGGCTGAGCATCTCATCCATCCAGCCAAAAGCCTCTCGAATCATTTCCTGCCAGTTTCCTCTCCAGAGATCCACAACAGCTTTTCACCAGTAGGTGGCACTAAGTCCCTTCCAAGCTCCAGCCAAATTCAGCAGCAAGATTAGCAGTGTCAGTACAGGGCGGTTAACACTGGTGCCCAATACACACTGACTTCACGCTGTCAGTTTCAGGCTGAGCTGACTGTCAGCTGATCCCCCAGTCTGCATGCTGAGACAGAGTGAAAGCACAGAAATACTGCAGCGATGTTGCTGTCAGTTGTTTTCTCTACTGTGGTTAACACTTTGCTGATGTGATGATAATGTGCCAAAATGATGTTTCTCTCACCCAGCCAGAGCCCTTAATAAACCCATGAACGGGCCAGTGGGTTCATTCAGAAAGATGGCAGCTTCACAAAGAAACAGCATGTATGAACTGAACAGCTTTCAGGGACCGAATGACTCCAAAGCCTTAGATCAATGACTGGTAGCTGTAATTTATCTGATCAGAACGTCTATGAAATGAATCATGCAGACAGGGAGAGCAAAATAAGCATTTGCCATGTTTATCCAGTGAAGATGCAGTCAGTGGCAGCAACTGGGTCAATTCCCAGCTTTTACATCATGGCCAATTCTAAAAGGTCAACTCTAACGTTGAACACTGTGTGGAAAAAGGCAGATATTGGCTGGAGCGTTAATGTGGCGCCTTATGACGTACTTCACTAGCCAAGCACACAAAAGACACTGCTCTTTAAGTAAACACTCGCCTCACTAAAGCACAAGTGAAAAAAAAAAGTAAAATAAAGATAAATCTACAATCCAGATCTAATTTCCTTTTTTTTTTTTTTTTTAAGTCAATGCTTTGTGGCTAGATGTTTGCTGACCTGCTGTTCCTGAATTATTTCTTGTATCTGCGTATCATTTGCTTTCCCTTAAAGTGTGAAGCATATGTCTCTTAAAGGGTAAAAGACAGATTCAAGTGATGTTGGCTGGCTGTATATATCTTTTGAGTCTAAAGCCATCACTACCCAAACACTAGCTTTCTCATGAGCCACTCACAAAAAAAAGTCACGACAAGACTGTCGAAAAATGCTCAGAGCATATCTGTGTAATAGCGACCGCTCACATCACATGTCAACAGCAGCTACGTCGCCACAGCTATTTTCATAACACCCGAGATCGGCATGCCTTTACTGAACAAAACAGGCCTTCGTGTGAAAAAATGCTCTGTATCCAGCTCTGCTCAGCCACGATGAGGTGCATCCTTCCACACCGATGTATCGGGACAGCAGCAGCCATGTCTGCAAGCTGTCTGCCTGCTCCGCGCTGGGACGGCAGGCCAGCAGGCAAAGAATCTAACAGCTGAGTACGCCTGAGTCTCTTTTATCACCTTTCTGGGGATATTTAGATTTGCCACATTATCTCATGCGATGTATTTGTCCTGTATCTGTCATATCAATAATAACATTTAGAAAAATGGTTTTAATAGGATTAAAGTCCTCAAGCTGTCACAGTCGGTCCTGGAGACATTGGTCTGTCCGGCCATGTTTTCCTACGGACTTACCTGAAGTCACTCTCCTTTACTTTGCTTCATTTGGCATCATACTATTTTGTTAAATTAATAATCATTCACATTTGTTTCACCCTGACCTTTTTACTCCATACTAACTATTGCATGTCATGGTGGTGATATAGGAACCTCCCTTTCATCCGCAGTTTAGTTCATTACAAATTGCTCCCAGCCTCACTTAAGTGCTTAAAATGTACATAGTGTGAATTAATTCAACATAACCTCTTTCTGCTAAAGCATAATCTAAAATATTAGTAGAACAGGTCCCCCAAGCTTCAGTCTCGCCTCTAACTGTTAAGTTACAAGACATTTATGTGTGCCTGGAACAAAATGAACCTCACTTCCCTGCTAATGTAGTGGCGAGTGGGGTATCTCACGGTCTATCGACTCGAGAACACCCAGAGACGGAAGAATGCGTAACGGGGTGAAGTAAACTGAATGGTACGAGTGGACACACAAACCTTACCTCAGACTACCTTCATGATTAAATATCTGACTCACAGATGGCCAGTTCGCATAATCAGAGAAAAGCTAAACTGAAACAGAGAGAAAGAGAATAATAATCCAACAAATGTTGTCCTTTGCCCTCAAACAAAAACATTTCAACCAAACTATTAAGATACCAATGGTGCCTGACAATTCATGTTGAAAGGAGGCTAAAATGGAAATCAGCACAGCCACATTTCAAGGTTCCCGTTTGTACTGGAACATTTGTAGTTGCCGTTTTTTTCACACCAAGTGAAGCTGCAATGAAAATTGGCAGACGAGTTCGACTCTAAATCAGTCTTACAGCTGCTCAGGTCCACTCTCTATTGTGACTAACAAATTCACTGATTACTGTGCTTTATTGAAAACAAGTCCAACAGAGAATAGGTGCCGGTTTAGAATAAACGGCTCCCCTTTTTGCAAACGTTTCCCCAAGTCACAGTCACAACTCTCCTCCAGCCTCTATCTCTGGATCAATACAGCGGGTTTTCAGCTGATTACAATGGCTTCTCAAAGACTCAGAGATGTTCCATCAAGGTTCAAAAGGCGCAGCTCTACTTAACCCTTGTCAAAATGTGAGACTGTGATCTGCTAACAGGAGCATAAGAAGTCCGCGCCCTGGAATATTAGATCCCTTTTGTCTGAATAAGTTATCGGACTCAGTAAAAGCTGTACGTGTGCGCCCCACTGTCCTTATCCTGTGATATTATAATGTGGCATCATTAAGCATTTCAAATGTTTCCAACTTCAATGAATGCAACTAAATTAATATTATCTCACTTTTTTGCCAAAAATCTAACTTAAAGTAAGTCAGGAAGTGGCTTCACAGAACTGACAGAATGATTTGTTCGAAGGTGACATGAGGCATCGTACCGCTCCTTTCATTCATGCCAGTATGCCGTAATTAAAGCAATATCTAGGCTCCACAGCTGCAGGCCACAGTTAGGATATTTTGTTTTATAATGGTCTGTGGAGTTGGGGAGACGTCTGCCCACTAGACTGATGTGAAACCCAAATGAGCTATTAGTATGACAATGAGGGAATCCACTCGCTGAAAAAATCCTGAGTGGGTTATTTGTGTCAAACTCATGTCAGAGGTACAGAACACATCGGTCCCACAAAACCTCCAATCATTAACTGGAATAATGAGACGCACACGTGCCCACCTCTTAGTATGCAGTGCATCCAATCTGCAGCCATGCTCCCATATTGATCTTGATGGGCAGCGGGAACACTTAGGACTCAGAGACAATTGGGACAGCGCATCTATGCTACAGGGACACTCATTTGCAAATATTCAATATCCACTCACCACTGAGGAAGTGGGGTCTGCATTGAGTTGCAAATCATCCATGTTTGATTAGCATGAGGGGCAGGAAAAACATCCCACAGCCTTTGGTCACCATGTGTTGTGTCCGGAAACGAAAAAGGCCACTGCCATGTTATACTAATCAGTCTGTCTCTGTCCACTCGTTCCATGCTTTCATCTCATGCGGCCAACCCACTTAAAAAGCTCAGGGTTAAAGAACACAATAGAACACAATAAGTGGCAGAGACACTGAGGCTTTGTTTGGGCTTTCAAACAAGAAAATTACACTGTCAGTCATCTGATCCTCTCTGGATAACTAACAAATATCACGTAGCCGGCTATTGTTGGATGCCACCTGTAATTTGACCACCCTCCCTACACACACACACACACACACACACATACAGTACGCCCTTCCTACACTGAGACACTGCTTCGGTCTGACTCGACTCTGTGATGATTAATCTATGTGGGAGGGCAGCATTAAGAGTTAGAAAGCTAATTCCATGACTCCATCTATTGATTTAAACACTGACCCCTCTCTACCTGCTCTGCACTGACTAATGTCTGCCACTGCTTCTGGCCTTTGGATGACTGCAGTTGTTTATTTGTTTGTTTACAGTATCCCCAAAAGATCGCACATCTGACATACAGCACGTTACATAGCTACATGAAATGACAAAAATCTGCAGCGCCTGTTTGTTGATAATATTCCCATAAACTGTGTAGGCATATGAAGCATGTTCAATGTTCAACCTTTAGTCTGCGTGCCTTATTTCTTATAAGCAGTTGTTTCATTTTTATCAGGCAAATATTTTTCCAGTTTGTTAAAGCTCCGTCAGCGACCTTTTTCCTCCAACAAGTTGGCCTTGGGCAGGCTACACACCACAATATGACAGGTGCATGATGCTGCATTACAGGGGGGAGATGAGGAGGGGAGAGCTGAACGTCTGTCACTGCAGAGAGTAATAGCCTATGCAAGTCTCATCAATCTTTCTCTTTTTTCCTGTCTTTGTGCTGCCATTCATGAAGATACGCCGGGACATCGGAGTCATTCAGCAGTCCACGCTGTCATGCTTAACACTCTGGCTCACAATAGTGGGTCCATGGCTGTGCAGGCCTGTGTATACCTTAGTCGAAATGTCATGTGCTTCACAGTGTTTGTATGAGACTGTGTAATGGGGCTAGCTGAGACCGGAGAAAACAGCGCCGGAGGGTAACACAATGTCACTCTGCAGCATTCCCATCTCCCAGCACACAGACTGTTCTTCTGACAGGTCAGAATTTTGGATTTGTCCTTTGAAAGCTCTTGCAAGGGAGTGGTGTCGTATCAGAGTCCCTACGACTGGGATCACGGGATGGAGACGTGAGATAGATCGGGGACAGAGAGACAATGCAGGTAAGGTTATCTCTCAAGGACATGCTGAGCACTGAGGAGGGATGGAGCAGGAACAGGAAAAGGGGACAACATTTTTTTTGGCATCACCTGAGGGCAACGACTGACAAAACACAAGGTTGATTCAGACAAGCAGAGAGAGCTTGATCTGCGTAGTGTAAGAAGTTGCTCCTGATCAAGTGACAGTTTATCTGGATGTGGAATTCAGTGCTGAAAGTCTTAGCTGACAGTTGGGAGAAATTAACCAGAGTGCCAATAAAAAGTGGAGCCATTCTAGCCACAACTGTACCACTGTATCTTATATAATCATAAACATAATGTATTTTGCTTATTAAAGGTTGTTTAGCTAATATTCCCAATGCTTGTATATTATCAGGATATAATAAGCTAATACTGAAGTCGTACACCAGTTTCAGAACTGAACAGGTGTTACAGGTGTTTTCTTCGTTTTGCCCCCTCATCCACTTTTCTCTTTCCTACGTTTCCACCTCTTGCAGTCACACAGTCAGTTCTTGATTATGATCCATTAACTCATTTACAGCAGAGCAGTTCCATGACTTAAACAACGTGTTAAGGCAACGCATTTGCATCAATGAATTATTCAAGTTCTTCAGCTGATTTAAATAGATAACCAATGCAATATGCCATTAATATGTCTAGAGGCAAAAATAAAGTTGATGAAATGACTCAAAAGTCAAAACTGGATAAAGGCAATATTATTTACTCTTTAGTCTGGGGGAATTATAAGCAGGAAGCAAGGATAATCCACGCTCTAAGGTCACTAGGTCACTCTCTCATATTCATACATGGTGGCATGACGTTTTGCAGTGCAACCAGGTTTCACGTCTTCAAAAGCTGACAGCCCTCCTGAACACGGACAGAGTGGAAGCAAAGAGGTTGGGCATAAACCTCCCGACATTTACAAACCCTGCAAACAAGCTGAACCATCACACCGCCTCCTGAAACCAAGAAAAAATCTCATCTAAATCTGCTGTTCACAAATGCACTTGTCTGCGCGTGAAACCATTTGAAGACTTCCACGGCAGACAAACAGGCACACTCAGATGTGTGGGAGGCAGACACCAGTCACAAAAAGACATTTAATCACAAAGTGAGAGCTATAACTCATCAGATGGTGTCAGTTACACTTTCGGCAAGGCGAAAATGTTTTTTTTTCTCCTGCTTCATGACGGCCAGACAGCTTCGAGGTCAGCATCAATCATGTGCTTGTCAGTGCGTGTTACAACCGATCGTCCCCTGGGCTGTAATGAATCCTAATTTGGGCGGCCATCAGGACACATCCAGAACGACGCCATGGGCTGTTTCCAAGTGGCCATGATGCTGCTCTCACAACACAACTCAGATAACAGCCGAGAGTAAGGCCGTTATTCCTACAGGACATCCATAAGTGGCTCATCTCACGCTCACTGCGAAAAGGATTGCAACGACTGAACTTCTCACAATGTTACCATACCTCAGATCCAACATGAACTGACTCCAACGCGTTTTAGTTTTCAATATTAGTCAGAAAACATCCACTGAAACCCGATGGAGCTATAGCAACTGGACAAATCCTTGTAAAAAATGATTTTGGGGGCACTTGTCCGGGTCATGTTCAGCCAAAAAACATTGTATTGTATTGTATTGTCTCCTAACCGCAGGACAATTCCATCGATTAAAATAATGCATTTTACATTGGATATATTTAGCGTTAGATCGTGAACGTCTCTGTGACACAAAAACCTACTTCCCTGGTTCATATGTGTTAAATATTTATGCTCCATATGAGCTGAGCAGACGGAAGAGAGAAGACATGTCTGAGAACTGGATTTAGTGTGTCCTCAGAGTAATAGCACAAAATAAACTGAGATTTTCTTTTCTCTCTTTGCTTGTTTTGTTGAGATGAAATATTTATTTTTCCTTCAAACAGAAGTGAAAATATGCACTGCATTTTGTCCATCCCTTAATTGCATTAGCATGGGAAACAAAGACACAACTTAACTGAGTGGAGAATGAAGATGAGTGAAGAAAGGTGACCCGAGAGAACCTCGTTTATCCCACTTATGTCCATTTAATTAGGCTACTAGTCCAATTTGGGATGCTGCCCTCAGGCTGTCTCATTATATTTACAATTCAATACCATGGACAGCGACACTCCAAGAGGGATGATGATGAACAAGTACAGCACACGCAGTTTTGTACAGTAAAAAGGAACAAGAAGAACACTGGCGAGATATGACTCATCTCTTTGCACTGTATTTTAGTCTCTCTTCTATTTCATATAAATATATTCATACTTATTTTATTTATTTATCTATGAGGGGGGCTCTTGTTTCACAGATATTTAACTGTCCTGATTCCCTCTTTCTTTTGAGGCAATCCACTCAAAACTGACAAGCACATTTCTGGATGTTAGGTCTTTCTACTTGGTCTCTAGATGCAAAGTCTTCTAGTGCACAGCGACTGGCAAAGTGACTGATTCATAATGAAACTGAGTTGGGGCTGCGTGATATTGGGGAAAAGAAAAAAAAAACTGCCATTGCAATATTTTGGTTTTCTGCGGTATATGTTTTGACAAGGAAAAATATGAGAACTTACACAAGATAACTAATTAATAATTCTGTATTAATATATTTTGTAGGTGAGTTCATTTTATCAAGCAACCAAAGCAGGCCCTACCTGCTTTGTTAATGATGATTATGGTGCCAGTTCGCTGTGTATGCACTCACAAGCAACAAACTCCCACGTATACAGGAACCATTAAATCACACTAAATGACGTTACTGTACATCGGACAGACTTCACTTGTGGATTAGTCATGGAAAATAAGAACTGTGTGAGCAGCAAAAAAGATACAGCAGCATGTGTTTGAGTGCATTTGCTCCTGTGCACATTTCAATGTGGATGCAAAAAAAAAAACGATGCACGACGCAGCCCTAAAACTGATTTGCAGGCTGATAAAGTAGTAGTAGTTTAGTTAATGGCGCCACACTCATCTAAGTTTCAATAGCCCAGACACAGTGGGCTGAGTGACAAGATGGAAATGCAAGAACAGCTCCACTTGGCTTTCTGCTCTAAAATCCATGCCACGTAGAAATCAGTTTTGGAGCAGTCCAAATACATTTTCGGGAAATGCTATTGCCAGGGATTTAAATTGCTTCCCCAATCCGTTTACATGAAGTTCTCAAAACTGTAGATGAATGCAACAGTAATAACTCATTGGAATTAAGAACTGTACTTACAAATCTTTGCGATTGCTGGATGAGAGCAGGGTTAATTATCTAGAATAAGAATAATGCTGGCTGCAGTCAATATTCCTTTAAAGTAAATGTTGCAGGTCAGTCAGGTGATAATAAAGGGGCAACTCTGCCCAGAGCTGAAGGTTAGAGCTGTAACCACACCAGAGAAAAACAAAAACAATAAACAGTTTAACTCCACAGTCTTGTCTACCGCAGCAAATCTGAGCCATCAATATACGGTGCACTGTGGACATTTAGTTAAGTGGACACCAGACTAGGTTTTGTTGATCATTTCAAACTCAGTAGGAAAATAAATGATGTTACATTATTATTCTGGTAAATGTGACAGTCACTCATAAGCATAGTACTTGTGCAAAAGTCTTAAAGTATCTGATAATTGTACTTAAGCATCAAAAGTAAAAGTAAATTATACATTTTGTGTGTTTACATGCATGCATGTATACTATTAGGTGACCAAATATCAGATTGATCCAACAATCGAAATTTTTCAATTATCATTAGTGCATATTCAATGTTTAATTTAAAACTATTGAAATCAAATTTTATTTTGTTTTTTTAAACATACTGCTTTGGCTCTGATGGTGCGTTCTGCAACTAGTTACTAAAGTTAACAAATTAATTATAGTGGAGTGGAATTATTATGAAGTAGCCGGAAATACTGAAAATACTCAGGTAAATAGGTAAAAATACCTAAAGCTGAACTTAAGTTTGGTATGTGATTAAATGTAATTTTTCATATTCCATCCCTTTGCTTATGTTAAAACACGCATTTATGCAAAAGTCATTGAAACCTCTGTTGATCCAACAATTTTTATTTTACTCACACAGGCCCAAAATACCCACAGAACACATCATCATACAATTTCTGGGGAGTGATATTAGAGTAAAGGGGCTGCCTTGTTGTTCTGTGCATTGCTCTAGGGCACTTCGGCAGTTCCCAGGAGGTGAACTGGCGCACTCCGCACTGACTGGTCCACCAGCCACCCTCTAGTTTGCTAGCCAAGTCTGCAAGGACTGAGCTACTGCCATCACATGAGCGTAAAAATAGAGGAGGAGGCTAACAAGGGATAAATCCTTGAAAACGTGACATTTATAATGAGACAGAATGAGGAAGAACGTGATAAATACAACTCCTCTCCTGTGCAAAGGGGACAGAAACTTAATGTCAGGAATACGACTCTTAAAATATTCTGATTCAGCAGGTGCTTACTCAGATACTGTACATATATAATCGAACTGCCCTGCACTGTGAGCTGCAAAAGTTAAATGTGCTCATTTCTTTCCAACATTGAGTCAATTATGAAATTACTTCCAGGACTTGGCATTAATCCCTCCACTTACTTCCCAAATGTCAAAAAGTGTTTCACTTGTTACGTTCCATATATTTTTATTTCATTTCTGAAATGGTGGCTCTGAGCTTTGTGCTCTCATTTCAGTAATGAGAGGGTATGTACAGTCACCTAGGGCTGGATTTGTGGATGGCTGCTGAAGTGTGTCACTTTGATTTATAATCCTTGTTTAGGCAGCCATACTGTAAGTGCATCAACCATGTGCACAAGCAAATAGGTGGCATCAAGGTCCATGCACAAGAACCCACTGACAGTAGACAGCTTTAGCTTGATTACCAGTGTGGTGTGTGTGTGTGTGTGTGTGTGTGTGTGTGTGTGTGTGTGTGTGTGTGTGTGTGTGTGTGTGTGTGTGTGTGTGTGTGTGTGTGCTGTTGAGTCTTTACTTCATTGATTTCTTTGCCATATAATGCTTGATTTCCCCTCGGGTATTAATAAAGCACAATCTGATGTGATCTAATCTCATCCGCTCACGTCACCTTTCTCTTTCTCCTTTACTCCTCTACTCTTACTCCTCTCTTATCCCTCGCCATCATCTCTCATTTTATCTCATTTGACCTCATCTCATCCCCTCATCACCTCCCATTTTGTCTAACCCCGTCTGATCTGCCAGCGTCACCTTTATTTCATCACTCATCATCTCCGGCCATCTGTTTCATTTCTTCTTCCTCTGACCTCATTGCATCATAGTTGAATCACACTGTAGTGTTTATCTTTACATCCACATGTGTATACACTCAAGGTAACAGCAAATGAGTCACTGTACTATAAGCTAAGACAAAGCTGCTGCTGGAAGTGTTTACAGCTGCTCTCCTCTTTGTGGAAAATCCGACAAATGAACAACAGAAGCCTGGATAAACATGGCAGCAGCAGGAGGCAAATATTGGCTCGCGCTGAACACTACAACTTTATTTGGCGAAGTGAGATCTCTCTGTGTATTATGTAACTGACCTGGGAAAGTGCTGTGATGAAGCTGCGAGATCAATTTCAATGAAGTTATTAATACTCGCTTTCTTTTACCTCTTCTGCTGAGTGCGCTGCACTTCTTCCAGAGATGTAATGGATTAGAGATCTCTGGCTTCAACCGCAGTGCTGGAGAAGCGTGCTCATACGCTAAATCACATTTAAGACAGCGATCTGGATGGTGCTCAGAAGGCAGCTCTGGACCACTTCAAGAGTGGTGAGATGAAAAGCTTCGCAATGGCTCACACCACTGAAACAGAATGCACTTCTGGGCCTTTCCACATGCTGTATCTTCTATTTCATTTCCATCAACACTTCTGTCAAATATCGCAACTTCCTGCCTGAGATCACATGACCTGCTGCAGGACCAGATAATCAGACTACTATCAGGGGACAGGGCATGACCTTAAAGACCTTTCACTTCATGATCAGATTTAAGAACCATCCATCTGATTTGACTTGAGTCGTTAAATTTAAAGTTCCTTCACACACTTTGCTGGCTGTATGTCACTTTTTGTGAATGCAGCCTTCACCACTAGCCGACTCTAGCTGACATATCCCTTTGATACTGTTCCTCCTAGGGCACCCTGACTCAGCACGTCGAGCTGTGAGGGAACGTAATTGCCATCAGTCTCCTAAGGATGCTGGCGCTGGTGGTGTGCCTGATAACCATTCTGCCAACTGGCTGCTTTTAAGAAAAAAAGGGGGAGGCATGATGAACCTTCGGCCATCATGCATGGGCCCGTTGCAGACTCTGTCCGCAGGCAAGGACACTGTGACAGATGGACTGTGAAGGGGACAAAGCCCAGACTGGGAGAAAAAGGATGTGAGCAAAGGGAAAGGGAGGCTAATGATGGCATCAGAGAGGGAAGTCTGTAGAGTTTCTCATCAGGGAGGCTGTAATTGGAAATAACCTTTAAGAGCAAGGATATTATGACTGAAACCAAGCAGTGATGTAAGCTTGTCATTTGTGATTATCCCTATACTGGCACTGTCTGCAGTCATCTGGCCCATACAGCCCTATAGGATACCGGACACAGTAAAGAAAGCAGTGGACTGGCAAATCGATGAGCACGTCACATGATGCGAGCAGTGAGCATGTCGCCGCACCACCACCATCGTAAAACTTGTGTCCCTTATTTCATATTCCAGGACAATGGAGCCCAGCCGGCCTCTTTGAGGATTTCAATGTTTGCCTTGATATTCTACCGGACGCGTGTTTTTGTTGCCACATGCTCTTTACTCACAGAATCGCTTGCGTTTTTACGCAGCTGCTCCTCCTCCCCCAACATCACCGCGGCCGGGTCCACCACCAGCTTCTCGAAGCACGCCGAGCCGAGAGAGGAGCTCTTCTGCTGGTACATGATCAGCTGGGACACGGGGAGTTTGGGGCTCCCGTGCGCCGTCAGCTCGGGTTTGCTCCCCGTGGCTCCAGAGGCTGCGCCGAGCAGAGGCTGGCCGCCGCCGCTGGTGCCGGGGACCGCGTCGCCTCCAAGGGACTTCTTATCTCCCTCAAAAGGCGCCGACGTGGAGGAGCAGAGATTCGGCTGAGACGACGAAAATACCCGGTCCAGCTGTTTCTTTTTCCTCTTAAACATCCATAACCCCGATTCCTTCTTGCTGCCCTCCGCGCCCCCTGCGCCCCGGCGCTCCGATCCCAGTTTCGGACTGAGCCAAGGCTTGGTTTTCTCCTGGAAATTCTTCCACATCCTCCGCTGGTAGGACAGAGACTCCTGTCCCTTCGCGGTGCCCTCATCCTTAGGTGGTTTTTGCTCCATGGTGCCTGTGCAGCAGCCAGCCAGCCTGAGCACACTCTGAACAGTGGAGGGATGTCACAGTTGGGCTGCTGCAGCTCGGGAGCACTTCCACTGATGATCAGGTCAGAGCGCCAAGACGCCGGAGACGCACGGTGTGATGATGGAGGGGGGGTGTTAGTCTCCCAACGAACCCTGTAGAAAAGCCCTGTGCAGGCAGGCAGGCAGGCAGGCAGGCAGCACAGTAGACCTTATATATACGCTTATTTGACGGCAACCAGTATCCCCATCGACTGAAGATTTATTTCAGCTGCGCGGTGAAGTTGCAGCGCATGCAGTCACCTCTCACTTCAGGATCACCTAGAACAGATTGCCTAGTTAAATGCTGCGCTTGGCTGCTGTTGTTGTTGTCTGCGCGTCCCTGCTCTGTCCACCGTGCTTTACCAAGGTCTAGTCAAACTTCCCCATTAATTATTATATTCAAATGAAGGACGACGGCTGCACCGCGCCTCCCTCTGGCCAACCATGTCACTTGACTGGATAATCTGTATGCTGGTGATTGCATAACGCAAACCCCACAGTGCCTCCTGGAGATGTTTACAATCCGGCCGTGGATCTCCTGTCACCCCCATCTGGCTTTATCTCTATGTGCTTTGGTTTGTGTTGTTTGTGGTGATTTAAAGCCACTAGGTTGTTGTTTTTCTTTTGGGTTTTTTTTTTCCTGTTACACAGCAGTGACCTTGGTAAATCCAGGGCTCACAGTGAAAAACCTCTGAAGCCGTCCAGTTTTTGTTTTGTTTAGCTTTTTTCTTCTGTGTCAAGTGAGTGTTCCTGCACTGTACCCACGTCTGAATGCGTTCTCCTCGTCAAATGGGTCAGGCTTCAGTGAATGTTATCACCCACATGCAGGAGAGCGAGCAGCACTGAGCAAGCTCTTCCTCTTCTCTCTTTCAGACGCTGTGCCCCCGGCCTCTTGGTTCACTGCTGGTCTGCTCTGTCCCCCTGGTGAACTGTGCCCACTTTCACATAAACAAACATACACACACACGCAGACAATTATTACAAGAATGAATACCCCTCTCCATCTGACCCTCTGCACACACATACACACACAGTGACCTTCTATGCGCAAACAGGGCTGATGAAATTTCACTTTGAGCAAGTGAATTAAAAATGGGGAGTGATGTAACTGGATGAACTTCATCCCACCACGCAGAGAAGAAGAGCTGAGTGTCGGAGGCAGCCTATGTGCTGCTCGCGTGGAGACGGTGAGATGACCTCGCTTGTAGGAGTGATGATGAAGGTGATGGAGCGTTCTGTTGCGAGCTCTTGGCGCTGACCCTTTGATAATGAGAACACAATCATCAGCCTTCAGTGGCGTGTGGTGAGTTATGCCAGTATTGTCCTTTGCACAAAAGGGCTTTGTGTAACCACTGTGAAGTTAAAGGATAACTTCAACCGAATATGAAAACGAATAGATTATCTACTCTCCCCCCATGCCAGTAGAGAGTTGGATGAAGTTTCACAGCAGCCCACAAAACATTTCTGGAGCTTCACATAAGAACTGTGTGGCTGCATTTTTCTAAGCAGCTGATGTCGATGGGGACTTGTTTTAAAAAAAAAAAAAACAACAACGAGACAAAAACATCAGACAGATCCATGCAGCTCTTATAGAGTCTCCTGAATTACAGAGATCCCAACAACAGGGAGCACACCCAGATCCCAGACAGGGTGCACGCTGACACTTTTAGTTTAGCAGCTACAGTGAGGAATTCGGCTTTAAGAGGGGTGTTGATAAGGTCTTCTTAAATCAGTTTGGGATCTCAGGGCTTCTGGAGACTTGGACACAAGCTGCATGGAGCTCTTTAAATATATTTTTTCTGTCGTTTTTTTTAATCTTTTAAAACAAGTCCACGCCTACTTAAGTTGTCGAGTGTCGCAAATGTGTTTTTCTGTGAAGCATTCCTGGATTTCACTCGACAGTTCTGGGTCTACGAGTGATCTGGACGCGTACCAAACCTGGATGATAAGGCAGCAGCGAGTTTTGTTGTTGCCTGGGATCGCTTTGCATGATACCCCATCCATCCTACAAAATAAAACACTTTAATTACAACCAGGAGGGCACTGTGAACTGCCCTGAACCCCTTATTCAGTTAAGTGGATGGAGATGTGAGCGTGTGAGCCAAACAATTGCTCTCAGCTACCATCAGCTTTTCTATTGGGCCAGCGGAGATAACTGATGAGTCTGCAGAGAGCGGGCCTTTTCTCTTAATGATCCCGGTCCTGTTGATAGGACACTAATCCACAGCCTGTGTGTGTGTGGGTGTCCACGCACACGCCTGCACACAGACACAGCCACTTTAAAATACAGAATCGTGTTCGCACGCTGACTGAAATTGCATGTTATGCAGCGCCTCTGCTACACAACTTGACTCACGCTGTACGATGAGGTAGGGTCAGGTCTTGGTAAATGAAACACTACACAGCCATTCTCACTCATCATGCCGCTCACACTGGAATCCATTCAGTCAATAGGGGGCTAGTTGTATTGTGTGCAACAAAACAGCAGGTGGATGGGAAACAGAGCCGAGGCCTCTGATGATTTGGTCAATATCCCTTTACTGCCAGTACCCAGTTCAATTAATCACATATTGTGTTTTGTAGTCTTAGACTTGCTCCATCCACAGGGGCTGGAGCTGTCTGGTCCACCCTCTTAGGACCGCTCAGTGAAGAGCTGCACTCAAGTCATTTACAGCTGAATGCTTGTCTCAGACATATTTACGTTAGTTTTAGTGACTTTCATTCCTTTTTTTACCTTGAAATGTTCGGAATAATTCTAAGATTTTATAATATTTATATAAAAGTATGGCTTCTGTCTACCATGCATCATGATAGATCAAAGGATACAAGGGATGTTATTGATTTGAATGTGGATTAAAAATATTCACATCATTTCATCAAATCCTGGTTCACTTTATCAAAAGCTTATCTCTAATTAATCACGTTCACCGCTCAAGAAGGAACAACCCCGGGGGGGCTGGAGTGTTGTCGTAGTAAAATGCAACGCAAACATAATTAATGAAAATTTAATTCAATAATGATTATGGCATTTAATTGTATCGTAATTAACTCCAGGGGGTCCCAACTACAATAACACATCAAATGAAATGCAGCTGGTGGAAGAAGAGATTATTTAATGATGTATTTATACTAGTGAGGTGAATAAATGACTTAAGTCACCGCTGAATTACAAAACTATTTTCTGATTACTGATTATCGACCATCCACGTCATAGAATATCTAGAGCAGGGGTCACCAGCACGGTGCCCGCGGGCACCAGGTAGGACCACATGAGTAGCCCTCAGGCCTGTTCTAAAAATGAAAATTGAATATTGATATTATCTGTTTCCCACCTTGTTAAGTCATTGTTGATCATTATTGTGAGAAATCATTAACATGATCAGTGTCTTCACATAAATGAGTGTCATTAATCACTAATAATCATATATAACTAAAAGCAAACTGAGCATATTTGTTATTTCAGAGGAGCGTATCAAACTGGTAGCCCATCATATGACTCAGTACCCATGAAGTAGCACTCAGTTTCAAAAGGTTGGTGATCTAGAGGAACTAACTCGAGGCATCCTGGCACTCTTCTTGCCTTTGACCAACAAGTGCAGTTGTCTTTTGAACTGAGTGTTTTGAGAGCCACTGCATTGGGAAACTTGTTCTCAGGTGGACTGGCTGGTGAGTCTCCTACGTTTCTGACAGTTTAAGTAAAAGTGTGGTTTACGCTTCATGTTCTGTTTTGCTGAGCTAAGCTGCATCACCAAGAATTCAGCGTGTCATTGTCGCATTATTGTGTTGACAAAGTGACACTTGCAGGCAGGCTCACCCCACTCAAGGAAACCACAGTTACCAAGTGACAACACAAACACAAACACATGAAGTAAAGAGCCAGCTGAAGAGAAGCACAGACCTGTGAGTATATGGAAATGGAAAAGAAACGCTGCTTTATAAATTGCTGTAAAAAAGGGGGAAGACATTATTATGCTTCGAGAAGACCAAATCATTTGTAAAACTGTAAATAATGTGTTTGCGTAAAAGTCTCTACTGTGTACCACATACATTTTGTCATCTTTGTTTCTCTTTTTAGGAAAGAAGAATGTCGGAAGGGTCAAAGTTACAGTCCTATCACGATCACACAAGGCAGCTTTTCTTATTTCATATATTGCCATCAAACACTTTCACAGCACCTTGATATTTCTCAGCCTCCTTGCTGTTTCCTGTGGGTCCTTTATTCGATTCTGAAAAATCAATCCGTGTCCGAGAGGTAGATGGATTCTGTCTCCCACCGCTGATGGAATGGAAACAGTTGGGAACCACCAGCGACCTTTTCTTACTTACTTCGCTGTGAATCGCATTGATTGCATTGATCGAATTAATCCTTAAAGTCAGACAGGGTGACACAGCACGCACACAGGGCCGTGAAGTCAGTGAGAGATCGGGTCTAAAGAATGACCAGAGGGCATGAAGGCCAACGCACGTCATCTCATTCTGGCTGGATGAACGCCTCATTGAATCATACTGTAAAAATATTCGGCTACTATGATGACCCCAGTGTCTCCGGTGAAAGAAAATATAAACTTGAATTATCGCGTCTTTCTTTTTCATCCTCAGTCACCAAAATCAATAATAATGACTCCCTAAAATGCTGTCACTCAGTGCTTCTGTTTACTTCCTGATTAAGGCGTCATGTCTCAGAGGGTCCTCACAGCAGTCAGGAGGGGATACTGGCTGTGCTGCTGGAGCAGGCTTTCAGGATCAAAGAGGAGGTGGCAGCGGGTCTGCGGTCCACCCAGGGCTCGATCCAGGTCGAGGCGCTTTCCCGCAAGCTGCTGGAGAATCACATCCTGACCATCACGCGCATCGTCAAGCAGCTAAGCGTGGACATACAGGTATACAAGTGGGAAGGTTTTCTTAAACGTCCTCATTATGTGGATTCCTGTCTGCCTTCCTTCCCTGTGTAGTCTTTCATCCACTTCCCTCTATTGTCCTCGTCTGTTTTGATGAGCAGCACACACACACACACGGCCACAAAACTCGGAGCTGATTTGATTGCACCTGATAGAATGGTGCAGCGCCTGAGCAAAAGCCTGCCTGACTCCTCATCAGCATCAGCCGGTGGACATTTTGTCTGTACAAGCAAAAAAAACAAATGATGCGCACAGTGCGTGGTTAGATAAATGTTGCCAAGCTGCGCTCCAACCTTCCGGTGAACAGCAGCGGGAAGAATCACTGCGTGGAAACATGATCCTCATGGCCACACTTTGATAACCGCCTCATGGAAACAGAGCACAAGAATGAAAAACATAACTCAATTAGGGCGTACCAAGCCGGTCATTAGCACGATTAAAGGCTGTCATAATCTGAAATATTACATGAATGCCTTGGAGCTCATTAATTCTGAACATGAAGTGGTAATAAGCTCGGGTTGTGAAGTGAATATTCAGCGAATCAAATGGAATTCACTTTTCACTGCCATGATAAGCCAGAGGCTCATCTCTTTGATCCCGGATTATGACCTGGCTGTTTATCATATACACACTGCACATGGGGTTATTAAATACAATGATTAGTAAGTGTTCATGAAATTGGCAGTTTTGATATGACAGCTTAACCTACAGTGGTTGTTCTGATAGCATTATGGCCTGAATTTTAGTCTAAAATATAAAGAAAAGAGAACAATCATTATCAGCGGAATGTGAAGACGTCTGTGCACTGTGTCGCAGAAGTTAGCGAGCTAGCCAGCTAGCCCCAGCCGGTCCCATCTCATAAGCCCACTTTGTACCGCAAGTGATGAGTTTCAGCTGGGAGAAATTAGCCAGTGGCAATCGCCACATTTCACAAGCTCTCTTGGCTTTTAGCGTGTACTTTACAAAAAATACACATTTATGATTGGAAGGAAGGGCAAAATGTTGATATAACCAATTTCATCCCTGCCGGGTCCAGAATTTTTTTTTTTCAAACATACTACATTCACTATTTTTGTATTTTATTTCACGTTAGCACCTTCGGTCTAAACAGGCCCTGGAGAGACAGATTGCCCAGCGGGACTCCATCACCTCTGGAACCACAATGGCCGTTCAAAGCCTGGACCAGAAGAACATGGCTTTCATCGGTGACCTGAGAGGGAGAGTAGCCAGGTACGCACACCAGACCTGGGACAAATAATGGTGCCAGACGCCGAGGGACAGACTTTGCAGTGTTACACCAAGAAGCTGGCTGCTAACAGATTAAAACTTTCCTTCCTCACGTAGAGGACCCATGCCTGACGCACACATAACTTGGCTGATTAACTCTCCTTGCCGTTTTCCTACCTGTATTTTTTTGTCTCTAATGAAGTGAAATAGTATAGCCTGCGCCCTGTCTGGTGGCTCTTTGCAGTCTCACAACTCTCTCTCGGCTGTGGCTTTGCCTCTGACACCCTCAGCGACACACACTCACATGAACGCATGAATTACTTTGCTCTCACCAGAGTAGAGTTTCTAGCTTCAAAAGCACTCAAGATCCTGACCAGCGATTGCTCAATATTTTGTGTCCATGCAGATAGCACTCATTAGATTGCATTGCTGAAGAGAGGAGCAGGATTTGCGTTCGGACTGGTGTTTTTGCAACAAGGCTAAATTCTTTGGAGCATCTCTGGGAATAATTGGTCAATACATCTGACATGATGTGATTTCTCATCAGACAGTAGTGTTATTCTGTGAACATCTTGTTGCACATTAGACCTGCCTACACTGTGGCGCTTAAGCTGTCAGCAGTGAGAGGGGATATTGGCAGTTACTCAACAAACAGCTGATTTATGGTCCAATAAAGGCTGCAGAAAAACCTCTCCCAATCACTCTGACAACCTCTTGTACGTTAGTCATAAATAATCAAGTAAGTTAAGGGCTGGTGGTTTCTGATCAGCTGTATGGAAGAGCAGTAATGGTCTACAGGGAAATAACCCAAATTTCATGCTGGGCATCTCCACAATTAGCTGCTGGAATTGATTGTTGAGCGTGCAGCATATTTCATTTCACAAATACTATATGATATGTACTCACATTTAGCCTAATAGAGCTGTAGAGAGAGTATTTGCAGGCTAAGCGATGGAATCAAACACAGCATAGGAAGGAAAAGGCCCGCTTTGCAATGCTGATAACAAGATGTTGCACGTGAGAGCCTGTGAAGTACTTCACCACAGTCTGATTGTGTTTTGTGATAAATCTGCACAATTTTTACGTATTTGATTTGGATGGCTCATCAACAGACACAAATATGTGTCCACTGGAGCATTGAAATGCGGTGTGTATAAACTCACACCGCTTAGGATTCAGCAGTGCTTCCATCTAGCCTAAGAAAGAGTCTATAAGGGCAGCTGTCTGATTTTTTTTTCCATCCATCTGCCTGTTTGTCTACTGTTTGCCAGAGCGCTCCCTCCAGCCTTTTACTTATCTCCCTCCTGTTCCATTATTCTCATTCAGTGGTCCCTCTCTGCTCTCCCCACCTATTATCTCAGGTGTGATGCCAGCATCGCTAAGCTAAGCGCTGGCGTGAGCTCCGGGGGGCTGCAGCTGATCGGACTGCAGCAGGAGGTGGCAGAGCTCAAGTCAGCGGTGGATGCGCGCCTCAAGGAGCTGGAAGTCAAGGTGAGAGATGGTGCATCAGTGCTGACCAAGGGTTTGGCATACAACACGTAAGACAGCAGTTTAGCTTAAGTACACATCATGTGCAAAGAAGCTGAACACCAGAGCGATAAATAATGTCTTTACAAGCCTTTAAAAGTCAAAATGGACATCAACATTCTTCATCTCTGTATATCTCTATAATAAAGTGAAGCTAGGGTGGTACATGCAGTTCCGTGCATTTTCATGATAGCAGTGCGGCTCTCAGGATGTCAGTCAGTCTTTCGGTCCAACTGCTATTCAGTTGATTGCTATTTGTTCAAAATTCAAGCTCCTCAGAGGATGAGCTGAATAGATTGTGCTGAAAGTGTCAGGGATTGTCGAGACATTCATTATTTCCAACAGAACGCTTTCTTATTTCCCAACTTTTCATCTAGGTCAAGGTTTTTCCTTCTCCTGTGAAATATCTCTACCATATCTGTACCAGCGTATTACCAGCGTACTACCGTACATCTGGAGAATAACATTTGTCAGCTCCTGGATTCGGATCTTGCTCTCAGCCATATTGCAATTTCAATAATATTGTGAAAATTGTTCCTTACCTAATGACTGAGCAACATATGACCTGCACAACTGATGATAATATACCCTTTGTCTGTCGTGCTAATTTGCAAATGTTAGCATGCTCAAATGCTAAACTAAGACGATGCCCATGTTAAACAATATACTTTATGGATATATACTATTTCAGCCAGGTTATTTAAGATGAATATGTTTTTATTATTAGAAACTAAATTCTCTATATTTGGTAAAACGTGCGCTTTATAATTCAACAGAAAGATACATTTTTTTAGGATGTTTCATTTTCTGAACCAACTAAAAGACTCTTGGTTTCACACTACTGTTAACCATCAGTATGCTAGCATTATCACTGAGAGCATGTTAGCATGCTGGCATTAGCATTTAAGTGCACATTCAAAGGCCTGTTAGCATCTTATTCCTGAATATTTCTTAAATTATGCCACGTGACAATAAGCAGCTAAATCTACAACCCCAACCCAATGCCACTCCCACCTCTGTTGAACACACACATACACACACACACAGTGATGAGACTTGGATTCATTTGAATACTTCACTCTCAATTGAAGGAATCATGCTCTTCTTTTTGAATTTATTAGGTATAAGTGCAGAATTAAATACATTTAAATACTGCGTGCAAAAAGGAAATAAGAATCTGACAATATACTCAGGGGATGTATTTAGCTGTTTATCCTGGACATGATGGCTCACTATTGAGCAGGTTTTTTGGCGCTTTGGTCATTTGTGAAATGCATTCATACAATGTCAAGATCTCTATGGCTGCAGTTCAGTTCAGATTTCTTTACAAGACCAATTTGACAAGTATAACAAAAACCCACACTTAGTACACGTATGTAACATGTTATAATGCTGTCTATCTATACTAAATCTAAACCCAGCCTCATCATCCACCCTCGCGGTAATTCAGCCTGCACTCAGCCCTGTTGGTGGCACAGGGTGGTCAATCACTGTGATGACAGTACATTAGCTGTGGAGCACTGGTCAAGCATGTACCATAAAGATGATTGAAAATGCAGGGAAAGTGGGTCACTGCAGTTACTCCCAGTCCCGACTGGCTGCAGGAGTGGTGCAGTGGCTCAATCAGCTCAACTCAGCAGAAAAACGCAAAGGTTAAAGGTCAGATCGCGGAGCTGGCTACACAAGAAGCTCCAGCGTCACATAACAGCGTGTATTTGTGTGTTTGTTTTCCAGCTTTATTATGACCTGGGAAGACTGGAGGCCTCATTGTCAGAGCTTTCCCAAGGTCACAGCAGCGCCATGTCTGATCTGAATGCACAAGTAAAACTACTAGAGGCCAGGTAAGGCCATTCATCCAAGAGTAAGCACAAGAAAAACACACATTGTAGTCTGATTTCTTCACTTCTCTAAAGCTGGGAGGTAAAGAAATACGTAGTTGCTCTCACTCTCTAGGATTTTTCTAACAACCATTTACTTTTTCTCCCTACATTTTAACACAAATGGCTGTACATTCTAGCCCTTACATTTACTGATTATTTTTCATTTTGCCTCAATGCACACTGCCTTCCCAACATCCCAAGACTGATTTCAGCTTCTTGGTTTGTATCACACACAACAGACGTAGCAAGAAGAAACGACCTAAAAGATGAAATGAGATGGAAACAGACAGAGAGGGAGACTCGCGTGGGGAGAAAAAAAGGTGTCCTTATGTGTAAGGTGTATCTTATCAGAGACCCTGCAGCCCAAAATGTCAACATTTGACATCATCGGGATGAGAAGCAACAATTTCTACTGCATTTAAAAGCTTGGACAAATTCTACTGATTCTACCTTCATGACATGAGGTTCAGTCAGCTTTGCACAGAGATGGGCAGTAGAGTGTCAATCAGAGAGATACTTTTTACTTTTATACTCTGAGTACATTTCAGATCCTGTACTTTCTTACTTTGACTTGAGTAAAGATATTGAATCAGTACTTCCTCACTTACCAGAGTCTTTTTTACACAAGTATCTGTAGTTCTTGAGTAAACAATGTGTGTACTTTTGCCACTTCTGCTATGTTCACTGAGTGACCTTGGTGCAAATTGGTGCTTCTGTACATAAAGGGCTACCAGCAGAAAAGCAGCACTTTATCACAATATTTGGCTTTGTGTTCTTTTAAAAAAAACACAGTATGATAGAAAAATTTATTCAAACTTAATTTAACTGAACAAAAAAAACATTTCAGAGTTGAATTCCTTAAAGATGTTTTATTCAGTGAGAAGAATGGCCATTCAGTTTGCTAATTTGCCTTTCAGCAGGCTCCCCGAGTGATTTACTTTTAATGTTCCCTTTTTCATTTTGCCTAGTCACACATAATAAGGAAAAATCAATGAGCCACTAATTTTCTTATCAAATAATACCCCCAGCCCAAATTCTCTCCCTAGCTGTTTCAAGCTGGGGCATTTCAGAGTCATGGCTATCTGAAGGTGTTGATGCCAGAGGCACAGGGAAGCTGTTAGTTAAATTAATTTCCTAATCCAGCTGATAAATAATCTCAAATTGGCAGCAAAATGCAAAATTAATCACACAGGTTTACCATGGGGCGGGGGACAGAAACAGGGAGATATGAATGGTGAATACACTCTGTTTAGTAATGTTGTGGATCTGTAAAAGAAACCAGGTCACTGATCATGTTAGAACCAAAAGAACAATAGATAAAAATAGATGAAAAGCTGCACAAAAAAAAAAAATACCAATATTACATCTGACATCATTCATGTATCATCCTTAAATAGTTCAACCTTGTATGTGACAGTTGCTCCTTGTTTATTCACACTACTGCTAGCCATTTATGCACAGAAGCACCAAGATGCACAGAGGTCATGGTCTGAAGGAGTAAAAGATTCCATATATGTCAAACTGGAACAAACCACCTTTGAACAGGGGAAGTGGCCTTCAACATTACTTATTACCCACCTACAATGCAGTACTGAGTTCCCTCCCCAGACAACCTAAAAACCATTCACACCTGGGCTCACCTGACACCCTGATGCCCTAACAACTCACATGAAGGCCAGTTGGGTGAACAACTCACAAGTAGCCCTAAGGATTCTGTAATTCAGAGCTCACATGTGTCCTTAATGACTCTGTAAGGACACTCCCACACAGTTTAAAAGCCTGCCAACTCCCCTCCAGTTAGTTAGAACTGAAGAAGCCCCTTGAATGAGGGGTGAAATGTCTTTAGGAGACTGAAACAAGTCCAATTGCCTACAATATGGCACTTACAATTACTCTTGTCCTTCATAGATTTTATATTCTCCTTGCTTCTTGTTGAATATTCTTTGGAACCCTCAGTACCCAGGGCCTCAAAAACTGCAACAAGGAACATCTGTCAACTGAGGTACATTTGGTTTTCACAAACGAAAACCCAGTATCTAAAATTAGCGTAACTGCACATTTCTTTTTGGAATGTGAATCTGCAACTTTGATACCCGCACTGACTCAAAAGGAAGGGCAGCTGCCCACAGGGAGACATTTTTTTTAAAGGACACTCCATTTCTCAACTGTAACATTCTGCTGCTCACAGTACAAGGCCACTGACAAAAGAATCAAGCATGCCTCTCAGACAAGGTCAAGATGGCAGCGACAGCAGTAAAATCAGTCACATTGACAGAGAAACAGAGAAATGATAAAACTCCAAAGACACAAGTGGATTCTGAAAACTTTCCTGCTGCAGCCAAATCAGCCATTCTATAGTCAAGTCTACACCTGGGCTAACAATGTTGGCATGAGCTGGGTAAGCCAGCCAGGGTGGTGTTATAAATGAGGCGTCCATTTAGCAGCAGAGGTGTAGAGTCAAAGGTAAAGCAGGTAAACACAGACACACGCTACAACCCATTTGCCAGAATAAATGTTGGCAAAGTTAGTTTCTGCAGTGATTCATTGAAAAGTTACATATCTTTTTGTTGCAGCTTCACATTGCCTAAGGTTCAATTCTACATTTTGTGTTGTACCATGCTGTGTTTATGATCTGGTTAACATTAAGAAAAGATCAAATACTACTGTTTTGAAGCTATAAACCTACCTGAAGATGCTCCAATTTCCTGTTAAATATATCCTGTTTTAGTGAAACAAAGGACTTTTCTCTAATTCTTTTCCTTTTTTTTGTTCCTTTTGTGGATTTCAGTCCTTGTATACTCTGTATAAGAACAGCATCCCCCCTCCCTTCATCTACTTAGGTCCTTTCTTCTTGAAATAATGAAAATATATCAGTGGGGTTAGGGAGGATGGGGGTGACTGGGATAAGATCTCATGTCATGTCCTCCATCATGGATGCGTTTTCTGTCACCACAAACACACGGCTGGAAATTTTATCAAGGATTTCTTCAATTAGTAGTCTTAAATTGCAGTTTCAGCAGCCTTTGCTCCTTTACCTCCACCAACACCCCCTCCACCTCTTGATAGCTCAGATAGTCAGGTCAAAAACTGGAAATGTGAATGTGAAATAAGATGGGTTATTTTGTTGTTGTTGTTGTTTTGTTTTTTTTTTTATGGTGCATAGTCTTCGATTTGTATAATCATGAATGTTGTCAGAGGTTTGCAGAAACATTAACTGCCAACATTGCGGACTGGGCTGCGCACACACGCACACACACACTGATTTTTTCATTAAGAATCCCTTCAATCTGAGGAATTAGAGGAAAACTTTGAACTCAACTGAAGTGCCAATATGTTTTATATATAACAGAAAATTTCACCCTGGACAGAAAAGCCCAATGTGTCCTGTAGTTCCATACAACCCACGCACGATCTTACTCAGCATGTCCAAGGTTGCAGCTTTCATCTGAGACACTTACTTAACCAATGGGCTACGTGAGTAATGTGAGCTACATACGGCTGTATAAATGGGAAGCTTTTCTCTTTTTTCTCACTTATTAGGTGCCAATATTTCTGACCAAATTTGAATGGAAAAAAAAAATGTTGTCTTCTATATTTATGTATCTGTCAGCTATAATGTTTGACACAATCTCCAAATGGGCATCTCTAGGTATCTGTACGCTCATGTTTGCATGTGTGCAGATGTGCTTTCAGCTATTCGGTTATGTGAGCTTGTGTGCTTCTTCGCACATAAATAGCAGCACTCCGACCACAGAGTAACGGCGTTCCTCCTGCTGAGCCTGGCATCAAGAAAAACCAAAAAAAGCAGCGCTACTGCTGAGGAAGTCTCACCTCCAATTACCGAAGAGAGAATTATGAACTCTGACTTTCAAACAGCCTTAACCAGCCGAACATTAGGCATCTTGCTTTTGAGATAAAGCGTCAGAATATCGATTATCGGTTAATGATTAATGTTCTGTTTTCACACCACTGAAGGAGGTGCCAGAAAAATATCGGTTATGGAAGCACACAGTTTTTTATTCGAATGCCAAGCACGATGTAGTGCCAAGTGGAGCTTTATATAATGTGCTCAAATCGACAGTAAGAATTGCTTCGGTTCCCAGATATTTGTCAGTCTGTTTGCATTATTAAGACATTTATGCTCTAATCTAATCTGCTAACGGTGTTTTCTGTGGCCAGGTTGAAAAAGGAAACCAAAAAGAATACTGCTTGCAACTTTTACCTTTGAGTACATTTTCAAAGTAAAGTGTCACTGCATCCCTCCTCTCTCTGTTTCCTAATGGCCTTGCAGGATGTCGGATGGACTGAAGGAAGCCAAAGAGCAGACAGAATCGCTGAGGAGGTGGACGGAACAACAAATCGCCAGCTCAGTCCAGCGCTGCACACAACAGTGGGACAAAATGGTACCCTAGCAGTAGTTTGCACAGCAATGTCCACAATGCAACATTCAGCGAAGGGGCCCCATTCGTATGATGCTATATCTGTACAGTTTCCCTTTACTGTTCACACTTCATGAAAGAACTTTTTGTTGAGTGTGCAGGGTTCTGTCACACTCTGAGCTGTGACTCAGCAGATAAAATGTAATTAACCTTGAGAAATGATAATGAGGTGGAACAGATGGTGTAAGGCTGCAGAGAGTTAAAAGTGTGCGCGGATGAGTTGATCAAAGTCTTGGAACTCATGGAACATTTTTAAGCATTTACATGACAATGTTGATTCAATGATGAGACTTAAAAATGCTGCTTCTTCTAGCCGCCCTGCCCAGTTTTATTTGTAACATGTTTTGTTTCATTTTACTGAAGTGAAAGAACTTGTTGACTAAAACATTGTATCCTCTCTCTGTTTGCCATTGCAGAATTCTCTGAAGTCTTACACTCAATTTTCAATCACTATCGTCCAGTTTCATGCTGTAGACAAGCAGTACAGTAGAGGCTGGCAGTCGGCAACACCGATATCTCAAAAGTAAAATCATTTTGGTTTTGTAAAGCTAAAAGAAGCAGCACCATAAAGGTTAAGTTCACGCAAAAATTTCAATTCAATTGGTCTTTACTCACCCTGATGCCGATGGAAAGTTGGGTGAAGTTTCGTAGTCCACAAAACATTTCTGGAGCTTCTCAGCAAAAACAGTGCTGCAGCATTCTTCAAAACAGCTGAAGTAGCAAAGAAGTAAAATTTTAAAACCAAAGCGTGAAATAAATAAATAAATAGATAGATAAATAAATAAATAAATAAATAAAATTACACTATAGAGCTCATCCAGTTTACATCCTCGAGGTGCAGCCACTTCAGACAGAGAATGCTTGTACTTTCAGCTAAGCAGCCACTCAAAAGTAGAAAAATAAAAAAATAAATAAGAAAAATTGTAAAGATTAAAAAGAACTTTCAGCATGCATTTAAAATCTTAATTTTGAATGTGTTTATGTGTGCTTTCTGTGTTCAGTTTGAGGTGGCGTCCAGATTAGCTGACCGGCTTGGTGCTCTGGAGGCCCGTGTGGAGCAGTTTGAGACCCAGCTGGACCGGGCCGGCCGCAGTCAGGCAGATGAGCTGAAACGGTCCGAGACTAAACTCAGCAAAAGAATAACCTCAGCACAGAGCAGCCTTGATCAGGAGCTGCAGCTGCTCAAACAGGATTACCACAAAGGTGGGTTATTCCTGCCAGTAACTTTCTGTCATCAGTGAATAAACACACACACACACACATACCTTCCCGTATACGTCAAGCAAATAATGCACGTAAAGAAATATTTAGAGGAGGGAAAAAGAGAGAAAAAGAGTGTTTTTCTTTGGTCATAAATTGGAAGTTTTATCAAATAGTGACATTTGTAACCATGCTGAAAACCACAGTGTGAAGTATGTTTGTGTGTGTGTGTGTGTGTGTGTGTGTGTGTGTGTGTGTGTGTGTGTGTGTGTGTGTGTTGCTGTTATCTGAGTATATGCAACCATTTTAACTATTACTTAAAGAGGACAGATGACAAGGGACTAGATCGGAGACAGATTGTCCTTTAGCTGTCCTGCAAACTTACTTGACAAGCGAAGACTCATCCTGAATGTCTGACAACAAACTTGGGACAAGGTTAAAGGAGCAATCTGTAAGGTATTCCCAGAATTTTGGTATAAAACATCCAAAAAAATGAACTTGAATGAAGAAACAACAGTGTTGACCTGCCAAAGACCTCTTTGTACCTGGCCTGTCCATTCTCCTACTAGCACTTTGCACGGCGGTGACAGTTCGATAGCCCCTATAGTTTCTGCTAAGAGATGTTTAAGAGGCACATTCACTTTTTAGTCTAATAAATTAACAAAATAATGGAGGATAGTCGCTGTTTTCACCTTTTGCTGATGTCCAACTCTCTCTCAGTCCTGTGCTGCTGCACACCTCTACTGTCCATACCTGCCGTATCTCCTTGTCCCCAAAGTCCTTCTCCTGATAAGAGCCACTGTAAATCACCTCTGTATCTCCTTTTTAATCAATCTGGATTAGTTTAGGATTGGTTTAGTCGCTGTGGGATGTCTAGCCATGCTCACTGGGAAGCAACTGAAATCAGTCAATCTGAGCCACCAGGAGCGTGGTGACTCCAGTCAGCTCGTTGCTAAAGCAGTTAGGCTGCCCCCTATAGTTTTTGTGCTACCTTCATATTTGGGCCATTTCCTACAAATTGCACCTTTAAAGTCTTTATAAGTCAGCAGTCAGTAATATTGTCTGAATTATATAACTTCAGTCATACCTCTCTCTCTGTCTACCTGCAAGAAAAGAAAACTGCCAGCAACAAACTAGCTGACATGACCTCCTCCCAATCTCGAATACAAATACGCCAAGATTTCTAACCAGAATAAATGAGATAGATGTGAGTTACAGCTGCTTCTTCTAGTTACATCAAAGCTAATATGTCATGGGACAAGCCACAGAAATTCGCAGCTATCCTGGCAGCCCAGTACAGCAGCTCAGCTGTGCATCAAGGTGCTGTTGACATCCATCCACATCATACTGCTGTGCAAATTGGAAGCTCATTTCCCAGGAGCCCTGGCACAAGATCCCAAACCTCTCCCACTTTCTGTCAACCCCTCTCAGCCTCCAGCATTAATAAAGTGTAGACAAAGAGAAAAAGGCCTCCCTTTGTAAATAAAAGCAGACGTAAACTGCTCTATGAATCACCGCTGAGTCCTAGGGAGCCATCCATCCATAGCTCTATTTTAAGTATTGGATGAAAAGATGGAGGGAGACGGTAATAGAAGGGAGAAAAGCAATGCATAATTGATGAGTGTCGTAAATATTCGTGGCAAGATGGGCAGGGAGTCAGAAAGAAAAGGGGAGAGATTTAACACACCATCACTGTAAGAGAAAGTTTATCCCTCCATCTCACAGTTCACAGTCACTGTATAGTACTTCTTCAACTACATCCAATATTGAAGCACATTTCCATTTTAGGACGTATTTAGGGGTATTTTAGGAACTACCCGATTAAATCATGCTAACTGATGATAAGGACCAACGACAATTTTATCCACTTGGATATAAGATAAGATAAGAGCCGACAAGTGTGACCATCATAAAGCACTGTACTGATCAAAAGTCTAATTATAATACCTCATAAACCGGAAAACTAGAGAATAGTTTTCACCTTAAATGTGTTACGTCTGGTGAATTTCTGCACAGCCAGCTTCTCTTTTGAACAGGGTTCCTGTCTGTGCATGACGCCATTGAGTCCCTGAGGCAGATAGGCGACATCAAATCCCACCTTGACAAGAAGAGGCTTGAGAAGGATATCAGGGACATCAGCGGCAAAGTGGCAGAGCTCAATGATGTGTGACATTATCAAGTGAAGAGGAAGCCTTTATTACTGTCAAACTGTCCTCAAGCAGTAGTCCCTTCTACATTGTATCTTTCTCTATCTAAATCTTTTTTAGTATTTTTTAAGTCCGGTACTTATTATATGTCTGTCTAACTGCTACTGTAACAAATGAACTTCCCCGATGTGGGGTGAATAAAGGTCTAAGTCTAAAGTCTAAAGTCTAGTTTCTCAATGAGTTACCTATCAAAAAGGCATGCCGGTCACTTTATTCTCTGATCTCACCTGTATTTAATTTGATTTAATTATCAGAGAAATGATCAGGACATTTTATATGAGGTACCTCTTGTGAAATGTTAGGCTGCTTAATGAAAGACATCTAATATTTTGTGGAAGATCATTTGCTTTCAATCATTCATACAGTATGTGCCTCTGTCAGTGAGAGGTGAAGTTAATTTAGGATTTCAATTTGAAAAGGTAGACGGATTAAATGTCCGCCAATTAACTTGATCCCACTTCGTCTTTTAATTCAAACTATACACGATTTTGACATGAGTCAATCATGTGTCACTTCTGCACTCAAGACCTGGCTCTAATCTGAACTAAAGAAGAACGCTATTGTAATAAATCACTGTAACACATCTAACACTTGTCCTTTGTATTAAATAAATTTTAGAAAATTGTGAGTAAATATGACCTATTTTCAACTGTTTGCAATTTTTAAAAGTGTCTTGTTATGGTTTTTCTCCAATATTATGTAGCCGTTTCTGTTTTTTTACCCCGTTTATTTGAGGTCAGAGGAATGACTATATGTGCACACGAATGTACGGAACACTCCCGACAACACGGGACACTAGAAGTTACTATATATTCTTCTTCTGGGCCACCTGTGTTGTTCATGAGAGGCAAAGGTAGCAAAAGCTGCCGAAACCCGGGATCGAACCAGGGACCTTTAGATCTTCAGTCTAACGCTCTCCCAACTGAGCTATTTCGGCGTGAAGTACTAGAAATCGATGACTTGGAATAGCGAAATAAAAAATAAAAAAAGAACCGATAGAGTCAGAAATATGTAGGTCGTGTTGACTGTATTCCGTGATGTTCTGAGCAAAATCTAAACCTACCGGACACAGAGTTCTGCCGAAACTCTGGATCGATCTGTGCTGGGTCCGACTCAGCGCACCTGCTCGTTGAACGAGGCTCCTCCTGGTGACAGTTACGTTATTTTGTCAATGACGCATTTTTGCTTCAATGTGAAATATACAAACGACGTGAAGGCATCTGTGTGGGTGCGAGCTTTGCTTTGCATTTACAGCCCTCAGAAGAATATTTTCCTTGACAAGATTAAATTCTGTTGATTTGTTCATGACATTTTTCTACATTCAAATTTAACCAATGAACGACTAAACAGGACTAAACACCGAAAAAAAATCTATTTGGATCTTAGTATTGATCAAAGGTGTTGATAATAATGTGCATGCCACTATATTTCGCCAAGAAATGGATCATAGTTCTCTTTTCCATTATCATTCTGTTCACCCTCACCACCTAAATAAGAATACTCCTTATGGACATTTTCAAAGTGTTAGGCACATATTTTACATATATACATATTTTCATATTATTAGTTCATAAAAATGTGTTGAAAATTTAAAGTAAGCATGTGTGTAACACTGTGATCCGACCCTCTCACTGAAGTTACATGGGGCAGAAACAAGTGATAGGAGTGGCTAAGATAGAGACACCATCCACCCTGTTACAAGACACTGTGCCATCACAATCATTTTGAAGCTTTTAATTTAAGGTTAAAAAGTTTCATAATGTTGCTCTGAACCTGATTCAAGTATTTTTGTCCCTGCTCCACGCAAGAGTGCATAAAGTTTGTTTTTTCCTCTCTTGATTTGAAAGCAGTTTGACAGTTAGACATTTTATGACGGATCGCAGGTGATTGACCACTTTTAGGCTTCCCACTAACATCACTGAGGTTAGAACGCAAAGCTTCACTTCAGATGTCCCAGTGTTTTATTGAATACCACACTGATACCAGTTGAATTGTGACACAGTCAGCTCGGTGGACCGCTGGGATGATGCTTTGGTGTTGTCTAGAGAGACAACAGTATATATATATATATATATCTATATATATATATATATATATATATATATATATATATATATATATATATATATATATATATATATTGGTTAATAAAACAGACGGGCTTTGAAGACAGAAAACACCCTTTCTGGGATGACATGACATGATTTCAACAGTTCCTACTGGTACACTTCTCGACCACTAGAGGCCACTGCTCTACAGAGCATGCTGACAGGCATCTTGGCCGTCAAAGAGTGCCACCAGGAAGAGAGAGCAGCCAAGCGCCAGTCCTTCAGCCACTGCAGACAACAGTTTACAGTGATATGGAGCTCTGCTTATATTCACATCCTGCTTGTGATCTTCTCCGCAACAGAAACCTTTTCTGACACCAGACGCTTACCATGACATTACAACTGTACGTTCAGCCATCAGTCACTCAGACTGAAGATGGGACGGGGAGACAGAACAAAGAGACTCAATGCAAGGACACTCTGAGACCAGTTTAAGGATCTTTCGAAGTGTGTGATAATTGTATTTAGTTGCCTCAGTGGTCATCCCCTCCCCACATTAATGCATGATGAGTTTACAAACATCTGATACTCTGAAATATGAAAATGGGAGTATTGAAGAGTACATTGTTAACACAGACTTATTTTTCATCAATGGCACACCAGAGTTATACTTATTCCCATTATCAAGACGTATTAGTGTCATCATTTTAACTTGTTTATCTCAATTGACAGATGAAAGACTTCATATGGATGAAGAGCACAGTAGTGCAGTTGGGCTTTCAGTAGAATGCTCAGACCAGAGTGGACAGTGCTATGTTAGCCTGGAAACATTTTAGAGACAGAACAAAGCATCTTTGATTACTAAATTGTCACAACAGTACAAAAAACAGATAGAGGAAAACTGTGACTATATTAAAAGCGTAGCTTAAGTTTCACTGTTGACTGCAACAAAAAACATAGCACAAATGGGTCGTAGAGAGACAGTGGATTCAGGCAACAAGGGAAACTTCCTTGCTATATTAGAGGTTCCTGGTGATCATGACACAGTTGTGAAAAAGAAATTGAAAACCGGTAATGCCAAATACACAAGCCACCAAATCCAAAATGAAATGTTGGACACAATAGCAGAAATCGTGCACTCCACCACTGTAAAAAAGATGTAAAAAAAGAAAGAACAAATTTCTCTTGTTCTTAGGTATTACTAGAGGGGAGCTGTAAAAGAGAGCTTATCGCACTTTGAAGCTGCCATGCATCTTAATGCTGCAGGGTTGGTGGACAAAATAAGACACATCCTTGAAAAATACCGACTGGAATATAGGGACAATTTGGTCGGACAAGTTTATGATGGAGCATCCGTCATGAGCGGCAAGTAACTCTGTAATTCAGGCTCCTCTTAAGGAAGTGGCAAAGCAGGCATTTTATGTACAGTGCAATGCCCATGGCCTTAATCGAGTTCTTGTGGACACGGTGAAGCTATCCCTGAAGTAGAGTGCTTCTTTTCTCTTGTGCAAAGACTGTACACATTCATGTCCTTGATGCGCATACTGTCATGTGCCAGTTTGGTGGGCGTCCTGAGCAGAAGAAGAACAGTTGTTGCACAGGGTTATTTTACCCAGTGCTTGACCATATGCTCACTGAGATCAACAGAACGTTTTCTAAACCAAACTGTCAAGTGATGACGGACACTCAGGCACTGAAACCTACAAACAATACATTTTGTGATGAAGCAGCTCTGTTACCCTTTGCGGAAGCAACATTGAAGACAGTAGACATGAGTTTAACATCAGCTAGAAAGAATCCTGGACAGGAAAAGCCAAGCAGGCTTAGAAAACCCATCTAGCATGGTTGAACTAACCAAATTCACTGAGCCCCACCATGAGGTGTTTCATGAGGTCTTTAGGTTGTGTAAAATAGCAGGCACCATACCTGTAAGTATGCCTGTGAAGGGAGCTTTTCAGTGCTGAAGCTGATAAAAAGTTACCTAAGATTAACTTGTGCGTACTGAATACGAGACTCATGCAATTGAACCCCAGAACATGCTAACAAGTATGCATGGAAAACAAATTTTAATTCACTTTAAAGAATATGACACACACTGACCAACACTATCAAGCTAAATCAGCACTGAAAGTTGACTACTTGTGCGTTTAATGGTCTTCTACAATGCTGGGGCTAATTAAAACTGAATATTTTCTTTTAAAGCAAAACTCTCGCCAAAATACAACCCAGGCTTTTTTTTTTTTTTTTTTTTTTTGAATGTACCCGAGTCAAACTTTTGTGTAAAGCATAATTATGATGAAAAAGGCACAATTTACTGTATTTTTGTTTTCAGGTCAAACTCACTTTCAATGGGAGTGCTACAGACACTTTTACAATAGGCTCGACACAGCATGAAACTTTGCTCGTAGTATCACCAGGGTCTCTACACATGAACACAAGCATTGAGAACATTGTTTGTGCACACAGCGTTTACTAAAAAGAAAGTTTCTGAACAACTCGCCAGCCGAGAAGTATCAGTCTCCCAACGCAAAGTAACATGGAGGACAGTTAAGGTGGAACATTTATACCTTGCGACTTCATACTGCTAAGTTAACAGCCTAAATTAACTTAGCAAAGATGGCCAAAAGGTGGCCAAAGATTCATTTATGGTGGCCTTGGCCATCATTGCCCCCCTGGCTCCGCCCATGCCTATTTTCCCTTCCAGGATTCCTTCATATATCTTCAGTTATTCTCACTTACCGAAAGATTGGCTCATGACCCACAACCAGTTTCAGCTCAAAGTAATTTACAGACTACGTTGAATGATTTCTGTGAATATGAGACATACATTCTAACCATTATTTTCAGTTGGGGTGTAAGAATTGTTATCATTATGATTACTGTGGGACCTCTGTGTGACCCAGGTTACTAGGCCCTCAACATGAGAACGGAGAGAAAAAATTAAATAAAAATGATAAGGGTATTTCATTAAATAGGAGACATTACAATAAAATAAGTCACTGTGGTTCAATAAATACCAGAAAAGACATACAATGGTTATATTGGTGGCTCATTATTTTTTTTAATATAATGAATGTGATGTCGTTCTTTTTCCATTTTTGCAGACCTTCATGACATGAAGGGTGACATTTGAGTGAAACAAGCCTTTAGTAGTTCATATGAGACGCACGTGATAGCTAGATGATTGAGGTAATGAGCCAATCAGGATTCAGCCTTGCGGTGTGATCAGAAGAAAGGAAGAAATAAAGTCTGCAAGAAGTTCCTAACAGGCTCCCACGGCTCATTGTGCATACGTAAGAATATGATTATCGTATACCTACCTTCCACAGATGTAAAGGATAAGGTGGATAAGAATACGGGCTGCACATTGCTAATACTACTCATAAACCTGTTGCTCAGTCCTGTTGAGGTTTTTACAAAGAGGCTCAAGACCCACCTTTTTAACCAGGCTTTTAATTGATTTTTAAATTATTTTCGTTTCCTTTTATGCTGTGTTTATCAGAGTACTTCTATCCTTTATCCTTTTTTTTTTTTTTTTTACTGTTTTAATCTCTCACATTTTTAGCCTCTAAGCATTTATGTTTTAGTCTCTCATGTTTTTGCCCTTTATGCCTTTATGCTTTTATGTTTTAGGCCCCACATGTTTTTAGCCTCTATGCTTTTTGCTTTATTTTACTGTTTTAGACTACTACTACAGTTTTTAATCTGCAGTGTTTCCTCATAGGGGCCTGCCAAACTGGGAGTTGTCTCTGGTCTGACCGCTGGGGGTGCTGTCCCATGGACGGTTTCGGCCCGGGTGGCTAGAGGGCTCTGCACCCCGGTGTGGGGCCTCCTGTTTGCTCGGGTTGGTGTGGTCTCTGCGGTGGCGCTCTCTGTGGCCTTGGACCGGGATCTCTCTCTAGGTGTGGTTGGCTCCCCAAAGGTAGCTTCCTCAGGTTGCCTCAGGTCTCAATGCCCAGCCATGTCTCTTTAGTGACAGCAAGTGTCTGTGTGTGTGTGTGTGTGTGTGTGTGTGTGTGTATGAGTGCCTCTGATGGGCTTGCCCTTATATTCTTACCCAACCAAGCAGGCCATTAAGATGAGGGTGGGTCATTACTTTGCTCTCCCTGGGAACAATATTTTGCTTGCTCTTGCATATTTTGATGTAATTCTCTGTTTAATCTCCAGGTGTCGAGAATGGTTGAACTCCTTGGCATGCCATCGAACCATCTTCTTGCAAAGTGTAAAAAGGCAGACACTTACTTCACAAAAACTTGCACAGGAGTTTGGAGGATCAAGGTACAAAAATGAACCTTCTCTGGCCTTTACAGAAGTTATTTAATCTTTTATCAGTTTATATGTTTATGGGTAAACAAGCTAAAAACACAGCACCATCTTATTTTTTGTTTATTTTATATAGTACTTTATCATTTATTATTGTTTCTATATTTGCCTTTACATTTTGATTGTATTTGGATATACATGCTGCTATGGTAACCTAATTTCCACTCAGGAAATACAAAATGTTATCTTTCTATCCATATATCTCTCTATCTTACATTTCGTAGCATTCAACAGTTGAACATTAATACAAACACTTTGATTCTTCTTTTAGACTCCTGAGGAATATTATAAACGTCCACCAAAAAAAAAGTGGCGGCCGTTCAAATGTCTGGATGACGTGAGAATAGTAAGTGTGCATTAACTTTCAGTGTCACTATGATTGTTTGTCTTTTCGTGATCATGAGGATGACTTGACTGGTGGTGAATTTGACTGATGTTTCCTTAACTAGATGCGTCGGGGGAAAGATAGCAAGACTGAGGCTGTTGAGCAAAGGCAGTGTATCAAGCTCCTGAAGGCCATGATGACATTCGATGCAGATAAGAGGATCACTCCTCGTGAAGTCCTCACTCATCCTTTCATCACCAAAGTCTACCCGAAGTAAGTGTGTGTGTGTGTGTGTGTGTGTGTGTGTGAAGAACTGAAGAATTCTCTTGAATGAGAAGTGAAACATCTTAAAGAAACTGTTACCTATAATACAGCCCTTAGATGTGCCACTACCTAGATGACCGAGTACCTCATGATAATAACAAGACGATTCTGTGTATGTATGTTTTCGTCTTTAGGGTCCAGACTTTAAGAAAGAGCTGTGCATGTAAACCTCCTGCCGCTCCCCTGAATAATAAAGCCAGCAGTAACATCCGACCAGGCGACTTTACCCCATCTCCTGAAATTCTCGCAACAGCGGAGATCTTGGTTCGACCTGTGACAGCCGAGAACGCAACGCTGCTGGAAGGTCAGGAGAGTACAGTTAGTGAGCCTACTGCTGCTCCTCTGGAGGATGAAGCCAGCAGTAAAATCCGACCAGGCGACTGCACTCCATCTCCTGAAATTCTCACAACAGCTGAGATCTCGGTTCGACCTGTGACAGCCGAGAACACGACACTGCCTGACGATCAGGAGATTCCAGCTAGGTAAGATGATCGAAAGTAGTATCGCAATCTGTTGCCTTTATCTTTTACTCACTTCTAAATCAAATCCACACAATAGCTAGATTAAAATCTTTATTAGAGGACAAATTTAATTATCATACCAATTTAGTCCTCAAAAGCCACCAGAATCAAGAAAAAATTCGAAATTCCTTGATGCCGCTTTAAATATGATGACATTTGCATGAATAACACTGTAACCTTTTCTTGTGTGTGTTTAGTTTTGAGTCTGGACTGAACAAGATGTCAGAGCCCTCAGTGAGCAACGCCAACAGTAACAGGAAGATATCTGTGGACTCAACCACATGTGGTACGTGACATTCACCTGAATTGTCTGAATTGTTGTGCATTCTGAAGTAAGTAAGTAAGTAAGTGTTAGGTCTCAAACAGGGGCATGAGGTAAAGTTTGTCAAAACAGTTGGAGCAGCTGAGAACTGCACAGGTCCTTGACAGATATCGTAGACATTACTTTTAAAATGCACAGATATAGTTGGGAGATGCCACCGCAGTAGTGGCCCCTTGTGTCCTCTGGCTGATTCCCCAGATTCATTTATATATATAAGCTTATGAAGAGTTAAAAGTCCCTGCTACTTGGGTATCAAAGCTGATTGTGTTTTGTCTGATGCAGCCCCCTCCATCACTCCCATGAAGAATCACCAAAGGTGTCCCACTAGCATGTTTTTTAAGGTTGCACAGTGTTGGCATATTACTCATTTTGCAGCCACAAAAATTCAAATAAATTGAATTAATTTGATAATGCACCTAGTACCTAAGGATAAATGCAGCATAATGTATGTATTCATGTATATATAACTTAAGGGTGAAAGTGTGTTCCTGAAAATGGGAAAAATTATTTGATAAAATAATTTAACCCCAGGTGTAGTTAGGGTACTAGCTACTGTGAGCTTTCGACCAAATGTAAACAACTAGTTTAGGCCTGCTGTTATCATGTGACGCATACTGATCAAACAACGTTGCTTTAAAGGTACCAGCAGAGTTGAGCTGTGAAATAAATGGATGCTTGTGGTGAACTGTTGGTGGTGATGGTGGCGGTAGAGTCCACCAGCTGACAGAGATGATGAGATGATATTGTTTCTTCAGAGTTTGACCCCCTGCAGCAGCAGAATAGTGCTCCTTCGGCAGGAAGAATGGTAGTTCATGTAGTTCATTCATTCGTTCGTTCATTCTATCCGATACAATGTCGTTTAGCGGTGAACCATGTAATGCACAGCTCTCAGCTCCTCGTTCTCAAACGATCGTGCTAACGGTCAACATAACACTGTAGTTCAAGGCAAATACATAGCTGCCACTTCTTGATTATGTGTACTTTTAGACAACACAAGAGTTAGCAACTAACAGCTAAAGCCGGCTAGCCAAGAATGAGTGAGAGGAGAGGAATCAGTGAAGAAACGAGACCGATGAGCTATGAACAAAATCATGGAAACGTCTGCTATGCTCTCCTGTTTCTCATTGGCTAAAATTCGATGACCGTGCTCTAGACTCAGCATACGATTGGCTGGCTCTCAGTCCTCCTCACCACTCTGATAACTTAATAGTGAAAAACACAGCAACTGGTCTGTGTGAACGAACAAATGAGAGAGAAGTGGAACTACTGACGTGAACTGCTCCTTCACACAGCACTAACACTGTTTCTGCTTCATGTTCTCACCCTTCTGCTGCACAAACCACAATGAATGTTCTCTTTAGGAGGGTTCAGACCGAACGCGACAGACGCGAATACAATCGCTTCAGATGCTTCTATCGCGCCGCTTGATCATTTTGGACTATTCGCTTCATTCGCACCAGTCGCGTCTGAGAAAAAAGACGACGCGCTTGCCCGCTCATTTTTGAACCGATATTACTCAACCCGCTCTATCCTGCAAAGGGGGCTAATGCTATGCAAGTGCTAACTGATGCAAACATTTCATAGAGAAACACCGTCAGTAACGTAGTAAAACAAGCCACAGATAGCTTCAAAACTTACTGGGGAGTCCCACCTCCTCAGCGACTTTCACCCACGCCTCCTCTTTTTTAAGTTTGTCCCTGTAGAGCACTGCAGTGGTGTCATACAGCACCGGGTGCCCACAGACAGCTACAATCAGCTTCTCCTCCATGTTGCTCTGGGCGACCGTAAACAACCGTACGTGAGGGAAGTGACGTCGTCGGCTTGAACTCCATTCGCGTCCATCGCGTTCGGTCTGAACGCCCTCGGGTCATTTTGACCGGTCATTTGGACAGTGTCACAGACAGCTCCTGGCATCATTACCGGCCGCGCGCACCAATGATGTGAGTGTTTATGTGTAGCAGCAATTTCCCACTTAAAAAAAAAAGTGATTAAATGTGTATTATCTAGCAAGTGTTGGTCGGTAAATTTACCAGTTACATTTCTCACCACTCTTGACATGATGTGCGTGTGGCATTTGCTTATCAGCAGGGAAGTGAGATCCAAGTGGTCTGTCGAGACGCATTTTAATGCCTGCGTGAAGAGACGTATTTAGGGCTGTCCACTTGTCATCTGATCACAAAGGTAATACATAAGGCGATAATACCAGGTGTAAAGAACCTCTAAGATACATGTTGCAGACTGCCCCCCAGCAACCCTTAAAAATAAAAAACGTTTTTAATAGGGGGGCCACTCAAGGATAGTCAAAATAATCATCATTATTATTGTTAATAATAATAATAATAATAATAAGCATCCAAGTGGGTGATGGAGGGATTGAAAAGCGGCTGTTGTCAGTCCAGAGTGGGTGACGGAGGGTCCTGTGATGGAGAGAGTGTACGCTGTGTGGAAAGGAGTCTGTCTCAGTTCAGAGTGAGTGATGGAGCCGTTTCCAGTCTACGATGTGGGAAACAGAGCCGTCCTCACTACGGAGGGATGGGATGGACGGCTGGGTGGCGGAGGGAGTGTACGTTCTGTGGGAAAGGAGTCATTCTCGGTCTACGTTGCGTGGGACGGAGCCGTAGACTAGAGTGTGTGTGACCGAGGGCCGGGGCAACGGAGAGAGTGTACATCCTGTGGGAAAGTGTAGTATAAAATAGCCATAGTAAATAGATGGTGGTCAGAATAAAATAACCATAGTAAGTAGACTAGTAGTGACTAATGATAACTGATAATAACTGCTATAATGATAAAAATAAGAAATGAAGGGTATTCAAGTGTGAAGGAAATGCTGAAACATTCTACTCAGCACCAGCTGATTGAAATGTACATCTATTGATTAAAACTACTGTGTGATGATGTGAAGTGTGAACCAAATATACAACTTTTATTATTCTTCAAAAAATGCAGTGCCAAGAGGAATCAGATATAATAGGATCAAGAAGGGGACTTAAAAAAGCCTTGAAGGCCAGAGTTTCTAAGAGCTAATGACGTAGATAGAGGAAAAGCACCTGTTTAAAAAAAAACAAAACAAAGTGATGTTATGCACAGAGTTGAAGATACTGGAGTCACTCTACGCCAAGTACTCACCATGGTCTCCCTGGCTCTTCTCCTGCTTCTCATTTCATTTGCTCAGTCAAACACAATAAAACCTGGGAGACCATGGAGCTGTATTACAGAAGCAGTTGGAGGTGTGGTGGTGGTGAGGAGCTGGGATCTCAAACCTCTAGGCTCTGCTGACTATTAGTCACCGCTTTGATTACTAAACAGTGAACAACACAGTGACCACTCTGTGAGAGCGACAGAATGAACGAGAGAGAAGTGAAACATGGAATCAGTTCAGTTTGTTCGCGTTACAGAGTGATTCCTTCAAACTGATTCGTTCAGGACCAACGCATCACTCTTATAAAGGTGAACAATTTCTCTGGCTGCACTTATGCTGGAGCAGTAGCAGAACCAAAGATGAAAATGTCCCCATAAGAATGAATGGGAAAAAGCCTCCAAAACCTCTGCCATTCTTGAAAGAAATGTAATGGTTATCAGCAAAATATGTATATATTGAGTAACAGAGGACATTGCTGAACTCTGTGATGTCTTTTCTGTAGAGTGAAAAATGAGGGCGCCAGAGCGAGAGACAAAACGGGCACTGTCTGCTCTCCTCGAGAAATTTAGGCTCAAAATTAAAATTGCGGCTTATGGGGGAGTTGCTGGAGTGCTTGTCACTCTGGGGCGCTCTAGTCCTACATCTGAAATTAGACCATCAGCTGAACGCCAACAACATTTCTCACATTTCTATGCCTATATTGTCTAGGTGAAGTAAAAGATGTGGGATCCAAATCAAGCTGAAGAGAATTTTTCCCCGAGTTTTTCTAGCTGCTCTCCACTCTGGCGATGAAGTCACGCACTCTAGCTCACGCAATACACATTCATTATAAAATCAGAAGAATAGCTAAAAATCCTTAAAACTAAAACTGTGATGATTTCAAAACCGTAAAATATTTTGAAAAGCTGAATACATAAGTATAGTTCAAGGTCCTCTGACTCTTTAAAAGTTGGAGTGGTGTCTCTAGCTCAAAGTATGAGGGACAAGAAGAGGTTGAAAGTTAAGTTTTGAAGAGGATTTGAAGATTTTCAAATGTACTTCCATTCACACTAATTAGACTGCGATCAAAGCGCCTTTTTGTCAGGAGGGTCCACAGATGCTTCATGCAAAGTTTGGTGCAAATTGGTCAAATTGCCTGTATGTAAAGGTTGGTTCAAACCAGTGATATCGCCTAGGAGGAGTTGGAAGAAGTAGGTTTGCGTTACGTGAATTTGCGTAAGATGAAACTTGAGGCTGATGACCGTGACGCCAGGACCCACAACATATGCCATTTCCCATGCTCACGACATTGCCTAGACTCCGTACCTGTTCATCACACCAGCAGTGGAAGAAATCATCTTGGATATGACAAATTTGGAGGGTCATCAAAAATACGGAGACAACTGGAAAGGGCTGGATGAGCTGCTAATCTTAGCAGGTGCATACAGGTCCCAAGGCAAGGCCGCAGCTAGCCTATGGGACGCAGAGAGTGGGAGGGTGATTTTCCATGCCACCATGCCACTTCAAATCTTTCACACTTACTCAAGGCTGCTAAGATTCGATGACTGTGAGTCAGGACCTGCGAGACATGCAACAGACAAACTGGTGGTCATAAGAGAGGTCTGGGAGGAATGGGTGGAGCGACTGCCGTACCTCTACAATGCAGGACCCGACGTAACCGTGGATGAGCAACTCGGCAGCATCCTCTCCTCAGCATCACTGGCGGTCCAATCTTCAGCAGCCACTAGCTTCATGCTAGCATGTTGCCACTGCAGGTGCTTGGTCAAGTTAGAGGTTGTGTTGGCAGCGGTGGATAGCTGTTTCTGCCCCGGGCCCAGCTTACATTTTACAGTCAAATTTTTTTTCTTTTCTTTCTACAAGTTCAAAGTTGAGCAGCTCTCAAATGATGATGTTTCCATTCTGTCACCTTTACTCTCTGTTATCGTCTTCTTTGTCTTTCACTCATCTTCTGCCTCTGCTCGAAACACATCCACGCTATGGTCACCTCTACATATCACGTGACGTGACGTGAGTGATGTCAAACAATAGGGTCAAACGAGAGTTGCGTAAGCATGCATAGAAAAGGGACATTTGATTTGTATTAGTCCTACCGTAAAGAAGCACAAGTAACAAGATCAGTTTTGATTTGTAACTGTAATGTGATTACTGACGTTATCAGCAGTAATATGTTATATTACATTCACGTCCATCGCGTTCGGTCTGAATGCCCTTTTACAAATTATGTAATGGCACCACAAGTTTTTAAAGTTAAAGTGCAGTCCTTTTGGTGGCTCATTTCTGGCAATATACCCGACATGCAGCAACACTTCATGTACAGTGAGTGCATCAACTCAAAAATCTCACTTTACCATTACCTTACTATGCAAATAACTACTATCATAATGAAAACCAATGACACCAAATATGCAGAAGAACTTTTATTAACATGAAGGCAGACTTCAGATATGCAGAAGAACTTTTATTAACATGAAGGCAGACTATGGGGTCATTTCAGCGCCAAAATCCGCACGCATGAAGACCACTCTCTGCATGCTCGTGGTCTGTGTGTACCCGCTCGCTGCCACTCTCTGTGCGCTCTCCGTCACTCCCTGCGTGCATGTGGTCTCTGTGTACACGCTCGCTGTCAGTCTCTGTGCCTTTTACTTGCCGGACTTGGCCCGCCCCTCCCTTTCTGATTGGTCACTTTAAACGCCTACTGTCTCTAGGTCCGAGCCAATCCGAGGCAGAGTAGAGCTGGTTAGCATTGCGGTTGGCGGCACAATTTGATAGAGAATTGCTTGGTTTCACATGACGTCACATTGCTGCTTTATGAGAGCGCGAAATTCAGAGGGAGGGTAGCTGAGGATCTGCCGTCTGAAAAAAATGCCTATGTTTTGTGTAGTTTACGGCTGCTCCACTTGTTCTAACCAAGAAAAAGGAAACAGGTTTTATAGAGTACCAAAGACTGTCATTCATAAAGGTGAGAAATGTAAAAAGCTCACAGAACAACTGCGTAAAAAATGGCTCCTTCTTGAGGAGCAGAGTCTGCTAATGCCCGTGTCTGCAGTGACCACTTCGTCGGAGGTAAGTTACGTTAGCTAGCTAACTTGGTTTATGTGGCTGTGTTTATATAGCATTAGGTTGTTGTTAAATGGTCATTTAATTAGTAATGATTGTTAGGTTACTGGTAGTCTAATATGGACTTCATTGCATGTTTGTTGACATTATAGCCGCTACTGTTAGCAACTTAACACATAAAACAATATAAGAACCAACACACTGGTGAAGACCAAACAGTGATCATCGTGGAGCCGTTTGGTACAGAGGTTGTGGACCCACCCGCTGACAAAAAAGTTGTATGCCTTTAGACGTTTATAGGCCTGTCTGGTGCAGCAAGATGTCTGAAGGATCAGATAGTTGGTAATGCCAACAGCCTCAACTGTCGACAAATCTTTAAGTTCTACTGAAAACTCACTCATCTTCATGAGGTACAGGTCACTTCCTGCCCTCCATCTGAAATCGCGCCACCATCACGCATCATCATAATCATGTAACTGAATCCCAGCTATTGTGAGATGTCAGTGAAAAAAGAGGTAAGTTAAGGAACAGATAGATATTTAAATTGGGATTTATTGAACAGCTTAGGAGTAATTGTGATGGTTTACTGACTTGTTAATGTGAAACTCTTGCCAAAATGCAACTTAGGCTTTTTTATTTACTTTATTACGATGAAAGAGACACTTTTAAGATTTACCGTGGTTTCGTTTTCGGGTCAAACTCATTTTCTTAGCGCAAGGGGCGCTTTTACGATTGCGTCAACATCGCTATTTTTAAAACACTAAGAAGGCTCGACACAACATGAAACTTTGCTTGTAGCATCACCAGGGTCTCTACACATGAACATGAGCATTGAGAACATTGTTTGTGTACACAGAGTTTACTATAAAGAAAGTTTTTAGACAACTCATGTTAGCAGATGTTTTCTCTGCTCGCCACTGTCCTGCCAGTGAGAAGTATCGATCTCTGAATGCGATGTAACATGGAGGTGAGTTGTTAGAAAATCAATCTTTCTTTTTTGCAAACTCTGTGTACACAAACACGGTTCTCAATGCTCATGCTCATGTTCATCAATGTTTTTTTGTTTTATTACTTTAACTTGACTTGAATGAGGCAGACTACAGGTGACTAACAATGATTTGTCAATGGACTGCACAGCAAGTCTGGACTCACAACAGCATTATGTTCTAATAGGAAATCCATGGCAAATAAATTACGTTTACGATTTCATTTCATTGCAAATGAATGGAATTCTATCACTATGTGTTAACTGTTCTTACTTATCCCACACTTACTCTACTCATTGATGCATAATAAATTACACACAGTCTTGTTTTTCCCAATGCACTTAATACCACAATGAATTCCTTAAAAACAGGATCTAAAGAAGTCAAACAGATCAGCATGTCAAGCTGTTTGTGTGCTTTCCGCTATGTTGTCCTTGAATACAGTCTTCACCATGGTATGCTGTGCTGCACGGGGATGCTCCAATTGCTTGGAGAAATGTGTTAACCACCTACAAAAATTAAACGACAACAACAACAAATAAAAACAACAAAAACACATAATCATATTCAAAAAATGCATTTGCACTTTCGCACACTTTCAAATACCACACAGCTGGGAAGTTTAAGATGTTTTAAGTTAAAAAAAGAGAACACAGAACAGGAAAAACAATGCAAAAACCAAGGGAAGTTAAGTTGCAAATTGCCACCCCTCCCAAGAAGCCTAAGATGTCATTCACCACATCGAAGAACTGTTAAGGACGTAGACTGGCTCCTCCTTCATGGGGCTTCCAAACACAGAGGGTGTGTTGGAGAAGGAAGCTCTGGCACTCTCCAGCAGGCCTCCATCATGCTGTGGAGTGAAAGAAAAGATCATCAGGAGATTTATTAGGTTGAGGCTGCGGATTGAAGCAAAAAAAAAAATACAAAATGACAGGAAAAGACAAGAGTGCAAGTGCAAGAGCCAAACCATTAAGGTGAAAAAGAACAGTGGCCTGGGTCAACATCAAACAACCCCAGAACAGCTGAAAGTGTTTCAGGACAAAGCCAGCATCACTGCCCCTCCACCTACCTGTATCTATGTAACCTGTATGATCATTCTGGTTGCTGTTTATTATGGGAGTCACAGTGGATGCTGCTGTGCTGGGGTGCATTATATTCATCAGTGTTCCTGATATTTTGCCCTCTCCATTAAAATAGTTGAATACCTAAAATATGAGCAACAAAACAAAGTGCTCCTACTTCCCAAATATACGCAAGATGATATCATCTGTTAGGGACATTTGTTTAGTATGACTGCTTGAAAAACATTGCATTCATTATGTGTGTTCAGGGGGGGCCTGCAGGTGTTTGGCTGTGCATTTGTGCCAGCCTTCAGGCCACCTGCTAAAGACACTGGTATGTCTTATTATAATCTGGCTACATAATAGTTTTTGTTTCTGGGTTTTAAGGGTCTTCCATCCTGTAGAGGTAGAGCAAGGCTTTATTTGCTAAACATACGCTCATAAAAGTTATGAAGATACAACTCTGATTTTAAAATGAAATAGTATTTGTATAATACACAATGCATGTGCACATTTTACTGTTCTTTTTCATTTGCGAGCTGCTTGGTGTTGACTGTCTCCTAAGTCAGACTTGTTGGTTGCAACCAACATTCTCTTATCCTCACAAACCAGCAAACTTTTATTGTTTTGCTACATTTCCTCTAAGTTTTGTCATGCATGTTCACACTTGCATGTTTTTATCCTCTGATGTGCAATTTTGTTCCCTCGCTGCAGGTGAGCAGTATTGTTGCTCTTTGGCAGAACCTGCTGGAATATGACAAGCTGAGGGTTTGTTCGCTGCCAGACATCAGAGCAGGCTGGACACAGGGAGGTTCCGTTCTCCCAAATAGAGACAGGAGTTCACTCCAGGGGTGGAGAGTGTGAAGAGGCATGCTCTGGCCACACCTGCCCCAATTGCCCAGTGGCCAGATTGCTGCTGCCTGCTTGAGTTGATCTTCATCAGGCTGTGTGCCATCCACCATAGTTCCAGGAAGAAAGGGGGTGACACAATCTCTAGATGGGATCTCATCCTGGAGGACTATGGGAAGTTAGGCGGCACATTCTGCTCAATGGGACAATTATTACCAGTGTGAGCCTCATTGCCCCGGTGCAGTGGCACAACAAAAGGGTGAAGAGGCAGGACACCACAGTGGTCATGCAGGGGCTAGATTTGCCTAGCACGTGCAAGAAATGCAGGTAGTTCCACACTGCAGAGACCGGACAAAGCCAATACAAAGGCACGGTTTACTGCCCCTCTGTAGAGGCTCTTCCAAAGGAGCAGTTGTTGGAGATCATGAACCAAAATCCTAAATGATTATCATTATCATCAAAATGTTTACCCAACTTCCTTATGTACAGTGTGCCGTACCTCTGTTTCCACAAACTCATAATGATTTTAAATCATATTGAAATGTGAAACATTATCTCTCTACTATGTTTGTATTTTTACCATGAAAAGTATTTCTAACTGGACCCGTCTGTTTTAAAATAAAAACAAAAGGGGTTATATTTTGTGTGAAGAAAATTTTTCCACTAACTAGTGACTGTCAAATAACTGGAATTAAAATACAGCGTTTTCTGAAATGGTCATCACCGTTTGCCAGAGGCCAAGATGTTTTTGTTTCACCAGTTTCAAAGACCTAGTCATAAGATTTGCAGACTTTTGTTATTAGAATATTGTCTCAGTTCTATTCATTCTTGAATGTGAATTTTTTTTTATGACACACTAGGTGGAGCTCAGTGCAAAACATGGTGAGCTTCAATACAACTCTCTGATAATAAATAGTCTAGACAGAGCAAGTTTTTTAATACTAGTGTATTAACATTAAATATATTACACAAGTCTTATAAGTAAAGTCTATAAACTCAAGTTTACAAGGGCAACACAAAGACATTTGCAGTGCATATTATACAAGTTAATCCTGCGGAGGCCAGGACTCGAACCAGCGCTCCAGTGTACATTGCTTCCTCCTCAATAAAAACAAAAAGAAAACAAATTTAGTGAATTTAAAAACATTAACGAAATATGCAGAATTTTAAATGCAACAGGAGTGACAGTGGGGGCTAAATCATTCTGTTTTCATCTCGTTTTCTCTCATTTTTTCCCTTTTTCTTTCTCCCCCCAACAGACTGTTCTTCCCCAGCTTGATGAATGCACAGTGCACATTTTACTTTTAATTTGCACATTAAAGGGAAACTATGCAGTTTATTAGCTCAATTTACCTTAACAGCTTCGGAGTCATTGGAATGGTCATGGTTTCTGGGGTGAATGGTGGCCGTTTCACTTCCCCCTAGCACCTGTGAGCAGAAAAACCACCCATTCAACTTTGGCAAAGAAATTGCCAGAACTGCATTGTTTCCCTTTAATACCAATACCTGCAACTCTATCCATAACCTTAGCTAATTTTTAAAATATAAATGAAACTTGGTTAGTGATACTGGGACGGTTGTAATGGGGCGTTACAACCGTCCCAGTATCACCAACCATGTTTTCATCACATGTGGGCTAGCTTGACTGCTAGTTTGACACTTGTTAGCTATTTTTAGCTTACAAAATTCTTGAATTCATATACATTTGATCTTATAACCACATCCAAAATTGTACATCAGAAAGAATAGTAATTTTTTTTACCTTAAAAAAAAAAAACCTTTTGTAGATAACACTGTCAGGAACTCTCAAATGTGGCTCCCTTTTTAGCAAGAATGAAGGGAAACTGACTGAGCATGTGCACCGTGAGTGTCATTACTCCAGGTTGTTTCTGATGTCCCCTATCCTCTCTGACTGTTGCTCCAAAATTTCTGCATATTTTATCAGCAGCCTGATAATTGCCAAGGTTTGATCTGATGTCATTCAAACCAGTGAATGCTGAGCGGAAACAATGGATTCGATAACAGAAAAGGTATGTGGCCCGTACGGGGATCGAACCCGCGACCTTGGCGTTATTAGCACCACGCTCTAACCAACTGAGCTAACCGGCCATGGAGATTCCTGGTTGTGACGTCATCAAATCTGTAAATGAAACTCAACAAATGGAAAGTGAAAGTTAACTGAGCCGACAGCTGAAACAACGCCTCACTCACGGTAAGATGTAAATGTTTGTAAAATGTCTGCTTGCTTTTGCTAGATTTCTACTGAAGTTTAACAAAATAGCCAACAGGAGTCATGAAGCAGCGATGATTGTGTAGAATGATAATGTTATGGCTGACACGTGTGGGGAAAAGTGCGAGGGCAGTTCTTAGTAAAGCTGAACGACTGTACGAAAGAAAATAAGTATGCTGGATATGGCAAGGGTATCAAGATTCAAGGTAGTGCCAGGTAAAAGATGGACGAACTTCAGGTCACACTAAGCAAACTTGATCAATACGAGGAAGAAACAGACACAAGGCAAAGCAGGTTCATTAGCAGAGCACCTCCACACAAGAAAGCAAAGGGAGTGCTTTAAATGCAACATGAAAGGAATGCAGTGAGTTTAAAGACAAATATAAATACGACTTTATAATGATAAAAGTTTGACTCTGGTTTAAGTTTGAATTTAGGTTGCCAGTTAAAACACCTGGCCAAGCAAAGAATATGTTTTTGGGCTGATGATGATCTCGATGCCAGAGGAAATGAACTCCACTTAGTCTGGTGGTACAGCCCTCAAAGGTTTAAAAAGTTTACTTGTTTCCAAGTTGTCATCTTACAGGTATTGATCTTGCACAGACACAAAACAGATGCATTACTTCTATTAAAGAAAAACAGCTGTATTTAAAAAAAGAAAAAAAATGAATTCAAAAAGTTTCTCAAAACAAATGCATGTACCAGCCAGATCAAGATCTTTACCCACAAAATCAATAGTTAATGTTCCTTGTAGCAACTTTAATAAGTGCTTTTCCTGACTAATAAACCAAATAGAAAAAAGTAATCACAAAAATCTAAACATGAAAAATATTTTGAAAGTGAAGAGAACAGATTAAAGTAAATAATAGAGCGATTTTGGAGGAAGATTACCAGGTTGTCAAATACTGACATTTTGAGTTGATGGCTGCCAACCACCTTAATGTGTCAATATTTGATGACAATAATAAACTACACTTTTAAGGAAATGTTACACTGTGATTGCCCTTTAATCTGCTCTAACATGGCGCCACAATTCTGTATTTATTTCTCACAGTGCTGCAGAGCCGTCACATTCCTAAATCAGGATGTCGGTGCACTTCTCAGGATGGGAGGTGGTCGACGATGGTGCTTCTTTTCCTGGCGTGGAGCTGGCGCCCTCCCAGAAACCCCAAAAACGAGGCGTCTACACCATGTACCATGGGACCAACGTCGCCAGTGCACGGATCATCATTGCCAATGGTTTTAAGCCGTCGTCAGGTGGCATGCTGGGAAAGGGTGTGTATGTCAGTCGTGATAAGAAAAAAGCATCTGCTTATCCCCGTAATGCTCAAAATTCAGACCGTGTGATCTTTGAGTTACGCGTGCGCCCTGGACGTGTCAAGCGTATTGACAAGGACAACCATCCTCTGCAGTTAAACTGGCATTCACATGGCTATGACACTGCCTGGGTGCCCCCCAACTGTGGCATGAAATCTGTGCCCAGCGGCCTTGAAGAGGATTGCGTGTTTGATCCCAAAAGAGTAGAGGTGGTCGGCATCGCACAGGCACCAAACAACACCGTGCTGAAAGAACTTCAGCAGCTTCTGGCCCAGAAGTCCAAGGGACGTGGGGGAAGAGGCGATGGGGCCGCAGATGTGTGTTCCCTGTGCAAGAGAAACACCCAGCAGGGCTCTCCACACATCAAGCAACCGTGTTGGGATTGTGGGAAAAACATCTGCATTCTCATGACCAAGCATGTCTGTCCAGGCAAACCCTGACCGGGGCGATGGGAGAAGAGAGCGTGTGAACAGAGCTCAGAGGATCCATACGGCCTCGCATGTGCTGGAGACTGGTGTTGATTAGAGCATCAGTTCTTAACTCATGATGTAATCACACTTGGTAAACAGGGATCATCGTCTCAATCTTATTGTTTTCGTAAAGAAATGGAGAAATGGTATTGGTGCAACACGTTATATTAGTTACAGTTTTGTTTGTTGTTTTGGAGGACATCAGTGAGTGATCTACAAAGTCTTCTTGACGAACTGACACCATAAACCTTTAAGTGTATGACAATCTTTACCCCATCATGTCAACCTTGTCAAGTCCCATGGTGCATTACAATCTGTTTCGTCTCATCTGCCATGTTCTCATTCACTGATTTAAAAAAAAAGTTTACGGTAATGTTAATTTGTTATGTCTGCTGCTGTCTATTCTCTGATCAGCAGGCATTATGATCACAGACAGTCAATTTGAAACACTATATGTAATGCTTTTTTTAAAGATGAATTTACCTAATGCCTGATAACATGCAGGATTTTGATTTACCGGGATGAACTAAATGTACTTAACACTTGATGATGTAACAGAACCAAAGCCATTAAATGTCATTGTGATATCATCAGACCCAGTGTGGTGTGATTTGATTCAGCTCAGATAAACTCCACAACTTCATGATTTCATACTCGTGCTGTTACAAAATTCAGGATGGAGAAGCATGATCATATAGGAGGTTGCAAAATTACAGACATTTTAAAAATCAAGTGTGCCACAGGCCACAGACTGGCTGTTTGCAGTCTAGAGGTAAACTAAAGATATGAGGGAAGTTTGAATTATAGATTTTTCCAGGCTGGTACAAGAAATTCCCAAGAGTTTCCAACTTTACAAGACACAGATTTGTGTAGTTATATTTACAAGGGCAGAACAATTTTTGTAACAAATTGTAATGGCCTATTGATCTGAGACCATAAGTGTATACGCTATTAAAGAATGAAAATCGACCGAACTTCCTACAGCAACCCTCAACTGGGTTTTTTCAACACATCATCTCAGTGACTGGATTAACATACTACAGGGCAAAAATGACACCTGCCTCACTCTATACTTATTGTTCCTCTGCTGGAATACTATCTGGCCTCCAAGTTCACTGCCATATGATTAAACACAAGGTATGTAGGAATATGCACCAATGCAAAGACGCATCCATTCGAGACAAAATGCTCAAACTCTGAAGTGATATTCTTATGCATCTTTAAGGAGTAATGTCTGCCAGAGATCGACAGCATAATTGAAAATTCAGAAAACGTCAGTGGCCCGTACGGGGATCGAACCCGCGACCTTGGCGTTATTAGCACCACGCTCTAACCAACTGAGCTAACCGGCCGTGGAATTCTGCAATGTGACGTCACTAAACATGTAAAGATAAGGCTCCATGAACAGAAAGTAAAACCGACAGCTGAAACAACGCCTCACTCACGGTAAGGTGTAAATGTTTATAAAGGACACACTGCTTGCTTTTACTAGATTTCTACTGAAGTTTAACAAAATAGCCAACAGGAGTCATGAAGCTGATGATGATGTAGAGTGATAATGTTAAGGCTGACACGTGTGGGGAAAAGTGCGAGGGCAGTTCATAGTGAAGCTGAATGAATTTAAACAAACAAAAGAAAACAAGTATTGGAAACAGGAGGAGTATCAAGGTGCATGGCTATAACAGGTAAAAGATGGACGAATTTCAGGTCACACAGAGCAAACATGACCAAACATACGAAGAAGAAACAGAAACAGAAACAGACACAAGGCAAAGCAGGTTCATTAGCAGAGCACCTCCACACAAAACAGGGGTACTTCAAATACAACACAGGAGGAATGCAGTGAGTTTAAAGACAAATATGAATTAGACTTTATAATAATAAAAGGTTGACTTTGATTTAAGATCGCCAGTTAAAACAGCTAGCCTCACCTGGCAACTAATACTGGCATATATACAGTAATGTAATATGAAACAGTTGCTATTCAAAACCGATGATTGGTTTATTAGTTCTACATAATTAATCTTGATGCCTGACCAGCAGGTTCAGTGAAGTTTTTTCTATGCGCCTGTCACTCTCCTGAACTCCACACCACTCCAAACTGCCCTTTATTGCACCTCTGGTTAAATGTTAACTGCATTTAGCTGTGTCCGTGCTTTTCACAGTGACAGTAAAATTTAATCTAATCTAATCCAATCTAATATAATACAATCTGTCACTGGGTCAGATTCCAATTTATCTGGGCTGGATATTTCATAAAAGCAAAGAATATGTTTTTGGGCTGATGATGAATTTAAGGATCTCGCAGCCAGAAGAAATAAACTGCTCTGTAGCCTGGTGGTACAGCACTAAAACAAAGTTTTAATGACTACTAATAGTAAAACAAAGTTAACTTTGTTTCAGTAACATCTCACAGGTTGTCAAAAGTAAATAATACCAGTACTCCTGGCAGCTCTAGTTTGGGTAAACTATACGTGCATTTGTTTTGCTCAACAAAACCTAATAAGAACCCTGTATAATAACAGAAATGCAGTTGGCTTCATTTTCAGGAGTAACTCTAGGGGTTGAGGACCACTGGACTAGGCTGACCAACTGAATGTGTGGCTTTTTTATGCCTCTGATAAGGGTGCATAAATTGATTCTGGAGGAAGATAGTTAATTGTTGAGTCTCATTCCCAGGTCATCAAATACTGACATTTTGAGTTGATGGCTGCCAACCACCCCAGTGTGTCAATATTTGATGACAATAATGAACTACACTTTTAAGGAAATGTTACACTGTATCCGTTTTTATACTGGGCAGCAAGCCGCCAACTTTGCTGTCATTTTTGCAGCTAGGTCTGCAAATTTAGACAGAAGGCTGTAAATTGAGGGTCTGTTTTGGTCCGCCTATTTGATGCTTCAGAGGGTGCACTTTTTCCCCCTCCATTTCTGTGTAAATATGAGCCGTCGATGTGCCAGCAATTGCGTGAGATGGGCGGAAGTGTCGATGATGTGCACTGTTGTGCGTCCCACAGCCGGCGAGTTTTAAAACCAGGAAACAGCTGATCACAGCAGTCAGTTCATGATTTCATCCACGCATGTCAAGATGAGCAACTGCAAAGCCGCTGAGATCCAGGAGATGCTAGCGTCTCCTCGGTCTCTGTAGCTATCTTGGTTGTCTGCTTGTTGTTGTAGGGGCAAGCTACTAATGGTTGCTACTTTCGAATTAAAAGCCCCCTGCTAAGGAGCCAGTTGTAAAGTCCAATGGGGTGGAATGTAAAGCTTTTCTATCTAAAAGGGGCTACTGATTGCCCTTTAATCTGCTCTAACATGGCGCCACATTTCTGTATTTATTTCTCACAGTGCTGCAGAGCCGTCACATTCCTAAATCAGGATGTCGGTGCACTTCTCAGGATGGGAGGTGGTCGACGATGGTGCTTCTTTTCCTGCCGTAGAGCTGGCGCCCTCCCAGAAACCCCAAAAACGAGGCGTCTACACCATGTACCATGGGACCAGCGTCGCCAGTGCACGGATCATCATTGACAGTGGTTTTAAGCCCTCGTCAGGTGGCAGGCTGGGACAAGGCGTTTATGTCAGTCGTGATAAGAAAAAAGCATCTGCTTATCCCCGTAATGCTCAAAATTCAGACCGTGTGATCTTTGAGTTACGCGTGCGCCCTGGACGTGTCAAGCGTATTGACAAGGACAACCATCCTCTGCAGTTAAACTGGCATTCACACGGCTATGACACTGCCTGGGTGCCCCCCAACTGTATCATGGGAGGCCTCGAGGAGGATTGCGTGTTTGATCCCAAAAGAGTAGAGGTGGTCGGCATTGCACAGGCACCAAACAACACCGTGCTGAAAGAACTTCAGCAGCTTCTGGCCCAGAAGTCCAAGGGACGTGGGGGAAGAGGCGATGGGACTGCAGATGTGTGTTCCCTGTGCAAGAGAAAGACCCAGCAGGGCTCTCCACACATCAAGCAACCGTGTTGGGATTGTGGGAAAAACATCTGCATTCTCATGACCAAGCATGTCTGTCCAGGCAAACCCTGACCGGGGCGATGGGAGAAGAGAGCGTGTGAACAGAGCTCAGAGGATCCATATGTACCATACTTTACCATACATACCATATTTTGTTATGTCTGCTATTCTCTGATCAGCAGGCATTATGATCACAGACAGTCAATTTAAAACACTAGATGTAATGCTTTTGAAAAAAAAATAAAAATTACCTAATATTTGACAACATGCAGGATTTTGATTCACTGGGAAAAATTAAATGTACTTAACACTTGATGATGTAACAGAACCAAAGCCATTGAATGTCATTGTGATATCATCAGACCCAGTGTGGTGTGATTTGATTCAGCTCAGATAAACTCCACAACTTCATGATTTCATACTCGTGCTGATACAAAATTCAGGATGGAGAAGCATGATCATATAGGAGGTTGCAAAATTGCAGATATTTTAAAAAATCAAGTGTGCCACAGGCCACAGACTGGCTGTTTGCAGTCTAGAGGTAAACTAAAGATATGAGGGAAGTCTGAATTATAGATTTTTTTTAGGCTGGTACAAGAAATTCCCAAGAGTTTCCAACTATACAAGACACAGATTTGTGTAGTTATATTTACAAGGGCAGAGCAATTTTTGTAACAAATTGTAATGGCCTCTTGATCTGAGACCATAAGTGTATACGCTATTAAAGAATGAAAATCGACCGAACTTCCTACAGCAACCCTCAACTGGGTTTTTTCAACATATCATGTCAGTGACTGGATTAACATACTACAGGGCAAAAATGACACCTGCCTCACTCTATACTTATTGTTCCTCTGCTGGAATACTATCTGGCCTCCAAGTTCACTGCCATATGATTAAACACAAGGTATGTAGGAATATGCACCAATGGAGTAATCCAGTTTTCATCTTATAATTCGAACAGCTGTCATGCAATGTAATAGAGACAAATACATTTGAGCAAAATGGTCTAGCTCTGAAGTGATATTATCATGCATATTTAAGAAGTTATGTCTGCCAGAGAGAAACAGCATAATTGAAAGTTGAGAAAAATATCTGTGGCCCGTACGGGGATCGAACCCGCGACCTTGGCGTTATTAGCACCACGCTCTAACCAACTGAGCTAACCGGCCACGGTGGTGGCGAGTAAAAGTAGGGTAAGTCAATAGGAGCAATTTGACGAGGGCTAAAAAAGGCAAAAGACGACGAAACAAAAGTGAAAGTTATTGAGGATAAGTTAGTGAATTGTGCCTCGCTGACGGTAAGGTTTGCGAACATATCCGCTGTTGCTTAACATGGAGTTTTTAAGATTAAACGACATTGCACCGCTTTAAAGATTAGATTAGAAGATGATCTGTCCAACAGCATGTAATGTGTGTATAAATGAAATGTATTACAGGAAGTTGTACATGGAAATTGGTTAAAGTCAGTCGGAGGCTAGCTTATGCTAGCTTGCGATTAAAAGAGTCCTAAGTGTATTTAGACCAGAGTTTGTGACCCACTTATGAATGTCTTGTTGAAACCTTCAGATGTTTCTTAAAATCATATTTGATGACATCACCTATCTTCATTGCTTTTACGAAACACATAGCCTCCTGTAGATTTTAAATAGGATCACTGTGAGGTATAGTGGGTCAGCTGCATTAGAGATATTTGACAGGTAACGTTAGTGCAACCGGAACACGGTGATGTAAAAAGTACCTAAAATTCACACTTGAGTAAAAGCACTTTACTATTACTTTGAAAACGTTAACATATTTTATATTACATGTAAGTTACCTTCATATTGAAAGTACCTTTCTGGAAATGCACTTAAGTATCAAAGGTACAGTTAAAAGTAAATAATACTGGACAATTTCTGATCAGAATGTTTTGTTTGTTAGTTATTATTTTTTTGTGATTGCTGGTAAAAAACAAACAAACAAACAAAATCCATTTAAATGCAGTATGTAATCTGAAAAGTAATTAGTAATTTAAGTTATCAAATTCATTTGGTGAGCACAAAGTGGAGTCCGACCTCTTGATCAACTGATCTAATCCACCAATATTGATATTGGCTTATATGCCGTCCTATATGCACCATTAAGAAACAAAATGCTCACAAAGATGCTAAGGGTAATTTCAAATTCGCAATGAAGCTGGCTGTTTAAATGCCAAATGGCATTTTGAACAATAAAGCTTGTTGTGTAACAGTTGTATCCTGCCTCTATTACATATGTATATAAGAGTTTATTGAAATTGAAAACAATGTGTGTTTATATAATAGTCTATGTTTATAAGAATATCAGCTGATACTGTGGTTTGAACATTCAGAAATCTTCAAAATACTGGGACTGAAAAGTGGCAGAGAAATCACTCTGAAATCTGTTAGAACATGATGCCTTCTCTGTGTTCATTTGTCACAGAGCTGCTGCGAAAGGCTCCCTCTGTTAAAGCAGGATGTCACTGCAGTTCTTCGGCTGGGAGGTGACCTATGATGATGACTCTCATTTGGAGCTGGGGGCATCTCAGCAGCCCAGAAACAGCGGGGTCTACACCATGTACCACGGCACCAGCATTGCCAATGCACGGCTCATCATTGCCAATGGCTTTCAGCAGTCATCAGGCGGCATGCTTGGAAGAGGCGTGTACGTCAGCCGTGATAGGAAAAAGGCAGAGCGATATCCATTAAAGAGTAACCCTTCAGACCGCGTGGCCCTTAAGCTGAGCGTTCGCGTTGGCCGTGTCATTCGTATTAACATTGACAACCATCCTCTGCAGTACACCTGGAACGCACAGGGCTATGACACTGCTTGGGTGCCTCCCAATTGTGGCATGAAAGCCGTGCCCAGCGGTCTAGAGGAGGACTGCGTGTTTGACCCCAAAAATGTTCAAGTTGTGGGCATTGCAAGGGCAGACAGCAGTGTCCTGGAAGAGCTTCAGCAGCTCGTAGCGAACAGCCTAAGAAATTCCAGTGGAATAGATGGGGGTGTAGCATCACAAGGTGGACGTGCTGCAGACGTATGCTTACTGTGTAAGAGAAAGACACAGCAAAGTCATCCACATACAAAGCAGCAGTGCTGGGGCTGTGGGCAAACCATCTGCACTCTCATGACCAAGCACGTCTGTCGAAGAAACATCTAAGATGGTGCAAAGGCCTGAAACAAGGTGCCGTTGTAAAAGAGAACAAGGATCCAGTTCAGCATAACGATCTTATATGGTGGAGAGAAATTTAAGTAATCTAAAGAATCAAATATCCCTGCTCAGGGTATAATCCCACTGTAGAAACAAGTCAGACTCAGGGTTTCCACTTTTTCTTCCTCAGATATACTTTCTTTTCACTCCATAAATAAACAGCTGTAGTTTTTGCACTGTTGATTCGTATTATCAACATTTACTCTAACATTCTGATTTGTATATCATTTGTGTTATGTTGGCAGATCAGCATGTGTTAGGATTATTTTCAATCAAGACGAGACAATCTTTCTGTGTTGAGCCAAATGCCTTTATTCAGCCTGAATGTGGGTACTGTTTATACATTCTTTAAATATGTGATAATGCTCATGATATTTGATTGACACTGCATAATGTAAAACCAAATATTCATGTAAAGCTAATAAATGTCATAATTATTATATAAAACCCAAAATGTCTGATTTGATATGATTTCATTTTTACTGGGGATGACTTAGAACTGTGGATAAACCAGCCAAGATGTATGATTCCACAGCGATGCAGCTATAAACAAAATTCAGGATGATGAAGAGGCGACCAGTGAATAAAAATTCAGCAGTCTGTGATCTCCATTCATTTTGGCATGTTGCAATAGGACCTGCAAAAAAACAAAAAAAAAACAAACAAAAAAAAAACACATAAGTAAGAAAATTGGGCATAAATGAGCATTTTAAACAAATAAACATTGTCTTTAGTATCACACAAAAATGAATCAATCTGGTGACAGCGCAGGTATGATGCAGCTGTGTGCTCACATTCATTAGCTCCTGGTCATTTTTGGCATGCAGGTGTCTGAGGAGGTACCAGCTGGCCACCTGAACGACTGTCACTGGGAACTCTTGAGAGGGGACATATACCAGCCTCTCCAGCAAACGCCTTGTTTCCCTGCGGATGACGCACAGAAAACAGCCTCATTAACTGTGTACCAAAATCATTTACATTAAACTGTCTGGATGTCTCTTGCAGGCCAAAATGTGGGTGTTGACCTGTTGAATATGTAAATGACACATATGCTTCATTAGCTCCTGAAGTTGGATGGCTGCTGATCTGGTTTGCTGTCTGGATTAAATTAGTTGGCACAAATGTCCTTCCTCAGTTTGGCTTGAAACCCTGTCTGAATCCATTACCATTCTGTTTTCCAATATATATATGATAAAATGAAACTTGTCTCTGGCATGAAAGAGCCTCTGATACAGTGCTTGGAACAGAATAGGTCCTTCAACATCTCATCAGGAATTGAGCCAGTCCATGTTTTTTGCATATTTGTTCCGCTACACTCTCTGATGAATGTGGCATTCTAATTAAGCGTCCTGGCAGGCCTGTAAAATAGTGGCAGAAGGCTATTATGTCAGGACAGCAAAACATTGCTTGTTTCATAAATTGCTTTGCTGTTCCAAAAGTACAAACATCTTTAAAAGATAGATGGAGTCATAAATCTGAATTTCCAGGAAACTTATGATTCGTTTAATCATTTTAGATGATGTAACAGACTTACACGCAAATAGGCTATAACCATTTGAACACAGTGCAAGACAACCACCACACTGCAACATGCATGTGTATTTGCCTACTTCCTCCTGCAGTAGGAAAAAAAAAAAAAATCACACAGCCAGAAGCACTCACCTAGCAGCCATCTTGGTCAAATACTGGAGCAGGGCCTGAAAAAGTAGGGCCATCGGGGATGAACCCAGCTTCAAGACTTCAGTGGTGGCCTCTAGTATCAGGTCCGTCCAGTCTTTTCTGGGGACACCCGCCTGAGAGGTCAGAGCACACAGGGTGATGAATAAAACTGAGTATGAACAATTGCATAAAAATATGTTTTATTCATCAACCAGACTCCCACTTGTTTTAACCATATATTTTTTTTATTATTTTAACCATGGTACACAGCTATGGGATCTGTTGTGCTGTGAGCAGTGAACTAAAAACTACATCCCCTCCAGGTAAATCTCAAAGGCAGCTTCTTGTCTTGTTTGTTTTTCCGCTTGGCCTCGGCTTCTGATCCTATAATCCAGCTGGATATTCATCAATCTTTCATCTCCTATGCCTTGTTTCTGCCAGTCTGACGGGGTGTAGACAGGAGCTGCCTCTGGCCTTGTGTGTGCATAGTAAACGGCAAGTCTTCCTCTTATTCTGAAAAAAACAGTGCTGTAGTCCTTACACAGTGCTACTTTTAACAGCAGCATTACTTTTGTAATGTCTTAAAAGGTTTTTACTTGTGGCGAGAGTATTGCAGGAAAAAGACTGAAGATATTTGTGGTGTAATAACTATACTTATTAACACTAAATGTTTTATTATTTTGGATCTAAATGTCAACATTCAAGAGCTCAAGACTGAGCTTAATTATCATTATAGAAAAAAAAATGTATAGCTGTTGTATCCTGTGACGCAACTCACCATACAGGGTCCGAGGGCTAGCAGGGCAAGTCGAAGGAGGCTGGCTACCTGGCTGCTGTGCAAGCCAAGCTGTGAGGCTAGCTGCAGACTCTGCCTGTAGGCCATGACCGCCTGGACCAGCAGACCCTGGCTGCGATACACCTCAGCCAGCCACTGAGAGAGGAAGAGTGAGAGTATGATCGAGTCAAAGGTGAGTGGGAGTAGAGGTGAAAAGAGGTTGTTAACAGAGGGACCAGGTGGGAGGGGAAACATGAAAGGTGAAGAAAAAAGGGATTGTGAAAGGCAATGTGACTTTCTGTCTGTCACTACATACAATTGTTTGTCTTGCGTAGCCAGATTAATACTGCCGTGCCAAAACTGAAGTAAGTCAGGCTGCACTCATCATCGTTTTGCTATTGGGGATAAAAAGGCACTGGCTTGTTTGTATTTCTTGACACCAATCACAAATGCAGAATGCAGCAACTGTGCCCCTGGAAAATAGTGTTTAAGAGTGGGGGAGGGGTGAGATACTCTATGTTAGGGTTAGGGTAACTAGCAATGTTGCGTGTAGGCTCCTAGCACGGAGGTTGTTGTTGTTTTCCCATAGTGACAGGGATTTTGATAAACGTAGGAGAATGCCAACTGAAACAGTGGATTCATGACAAGCTTTTTATGCCCACAGTCTACATTGGATGAGTCACACCATAAAATTGTTGACTGCATGTTTGCTCAGTAACGACTGTATGTAGTCTGTCTGGGTTTGTAAAGAAGATGGCACTGCTATGCAACCCGTCATTTATACTGTAACATTTGTGGTCATTAGCCATGACATCAAAAGCTGTCAATATGTTCCCGGCTTGAGAGAGAGAGAGCTTGATGTCTTTGCTGCTTCTCCCATGCTGGATGCAGCCATTTGATATTAAGTGCAGCAAATATGAGGTCTCAAGAAAGGCACAGAAATGTTCTTCATAAGGCCAGTGCTTCAGTGGAAGCAAAGCTATTGGCTTTTGCAATACCGAATCAAAAAAAACATTATCATTTAATGACCTTGACATTCAAACAACTGAACAAAGACAGATCACCAATTTTTTCAAGCCTTGCTTTGTAAGACAGTTTGTTTGGGGACCACTGGTGCTTGAAATTAAAAAGTAGAAGCTCATCAGTAATTCACTGTAATACCAGAAACGATAATGAAGTGCCCACTTACATGCCATGCCCCAAGGTTGGTAGGGTTCATAATCACTGCGTTGTTTAGTTGCTCCAGCACAGACTCTGGTAGGACGGTACCACCACTGGAAGCAAGGAGGCGATGGCACTGCACCTGTCTCAGTGACAGCAGCACTGCTGGGTGTTCTGGAGACACACTCAGTACCTGGAACAAAAGGAGAGCATGAGGTACACAACAAAAAAAGGCGCAACATCAGAAAAAACTGAATGTAACTTGTATCACATCATCTGTGTTTTTTAAGGGGAATTTTGTTATTGTACAACCTGGACCCTTTATTTACATGTTTCATGTGTAATTGATTCCTGTGTAACAAATGTTTTCAACAACATGGCTGCAACATAGTCCTAAAATGCTACGTCCACTAAAATTACTGGATTTTTCACCTCACAGGCTGAAATTATTAACATCACAGAAACCACTCCTATGGTAATAGCCCTTTTTGTTAAACAATAAGATCATTTCTGTAAGCAGAACTTAACATTAACGTAACTCTGATAGTTGGAGTTAACCCAAAGCACTAAGTTTCAGCCATTGCAGCCATGTTGTGGCTGCCAGCTGAGGGATTGTACTGAACTGAATCCAAAATATTTGGTACAAATGAATCATTTAGACCAAGACATGTTAATATTGGGCTTAGGTTTAAAATACCGGAATTCCCCATTAATTTCTGTCTGTAACAACTCTAATCTGTCGTAGAAGTAATTCAAAGAATAATAGAGATTGTGTTTGTGTGTTAATATCGGACCTGTGAGCAGAGGGCTTCTGCCTGCTCCACCTGTCCTCCCAGCATGAGACCCGTCACTGACTGTTGTAGTACCCAGCCCTCTAGACTCTGGGCCAGAGGGCGCTCTATCTCCTCAACATTACGCACTGCGATATAGAAAGGTATCAGCATACACTCAAACACACACAAAATAGTAAACACCATCAAACACACAAGCATCAATACACACACCTTTCTCAGAAACCACTGACATGAGGATTTGCTCCAGTCCTTGTCTGCAAGGAGCGGAACCTGAAAGATAACACGACGTGTTTTCTGTGTGACAGGCAGCCATTAATCCTGCCCATGTCGCTGGATCATCTGAAAGTAAGGAGCGCAGGGGAGACTCAGATCACACAGACGTGTAAGGCAACTTCACATTATCAAAATGGATAAACAACAAGAGGCCTGTTATTGCCACAAAGCTGCAAAAAGATTGATATTAGATTTACTGAATATATTAGGGACACCATTGTGTGGAAGAATGGTTCTCACAGAGGTATGCCATATAAAATATACAATATATTTATACCAGGACAGAGCAGTACAGCTCTCTGCATAGTCCTCAGTGCATTTCTGTGTTTGTCCTCTCCAGAGTGTCTCCCATTGGCCAGTTGGTTCACTCCACTGTACAACAACGCCCTCTGCAGGCAGGCAAGAAAGACCAGCTCAGTTTCATTTACAAACACTGTGACAAAAATGTCAGTCAATATTTACTGTGTTGTATAAAAAAATGTTGAGTATTTTGGATGTTGGCATAGCTACAGTATAAAACCGAATAAATACTATTCACTTCAGGGAAAATAACACAGTTTAGTTTTAAGTTTAATTTCCAATGCCAGTGACGTTAAATAAGGTGTAAAAACAGACAGAGAACAAGGCCATTGAAACACAAATGCAGTTACTCTTACCTTTCCTTGAGTCATACTGGAGAGACAGGCAACATGACCAGCCATCGCTCCGCCCTGGAATACACAGTAGACAAAACCATGAGCCTTTTTTCTATCGATGAGCACCAAACATGACTATGAGACTGCTCAGTTAAATGTGTGTGAATAATACAGACTTCCAGGGTTCATACTTGAGATGTCTGTAATGTTATGCATGTCTTGTATGCAGGCTTACGTTTGCTTTTCTGGGGTAGTATTGCGGTACCACTCTTGACAGCAGGGCCCACAGAGATGGGTTTCCAGGATTACTGTAAATAATACAGATAAAATGGATAAAGACTTTGATGAATTTGTATGTCGCGCAAAGGATCCCATGAGTATGTTTCTATCACAAAACTGCAGCAAAACTAATGATAGGAAATCCAGTGCAACATGCAATTAAAACTACTTATCAAGCTATCTACACTCTGTAGTGCAATTGTCCACACAGTGCAGGTAAAACAAGGTCCAAAGGCTCAGTTAATCTGGCCTTCACTGTCAAAATGAAGGTTGACCACCCTGAGTTATAAAATATCTCTTTTACAGTCAAATTAGCATATTGTATGGTGCAGCACGTCAAAAGTTCATAAAAACAATGCAGTTTACCTGTGTACAGCTCTGGAAGCCTCTCTTTGAACTGCACTATAGTTGCCCTGCAGGGCCAGCAAGGCACAGGTGAGTAGACACCGCTGCTCAACAACATCCCCAGAGGCTGAACCTTGCTTCAGCAGTTCTGTCAGGGCAGCAGACGCTAATGTAGCATCACTGTGGACCAAACCCAGGGCACATAAACACAGCAGGGACTCTGAGACTGGCTCCTTTAACATTGAGCTGTGGAGACAAAAAGCAGACATAAATACTTATAGCTTGCAAACAAGTGCAGACAAAGTGTTACCATATATTATCATCATATGGAAATGCAGTTGACAAAAAAAAGTGTTTTAAAGATTGTTCCAAAGCTCATTCAAATAGTTTTGGCAAGCTCCAATATCATACACTTCTGAACAGCAGGCATCTAAACATCTTCATTTTTAAAAGGCAGGGAACTACAATATTTGCACAAGCCTTTTACATAAATGTTTTGTTTTTCATGTTTGGTATTCTGGCATCATCGCTTGAATGAATATAATTCTGTTTGGCCACAAGCAATTGAGCAGTCCCTGCCTGGAAAGCAAATAAAAACATTTATAAACATGATAGCTTGAAAATATAATCAGGTATCATAAAATCTTTGACCATATAATATTGCCCTATTCGCAAAGCATTACCACAAAATAATACCACCTCAAAAAATAAATTAATCAAAGGTGTATTATTCATGTCTAGTAAGAGTCAAGTCTTTTCAATGTATTCTTATACTAGCCTGGACTAAAAACAAAGTGGAAAAGAACAAAAAACTACGTTTAAATCACGCTACACAACTCACCATTTAAACAGCAGAGTCTTGGCTGAGTCTATGTTACCCTGCCGGTGCTGAAGCAGGGCCAGAGCGGTCAAGATGTAAGCCTTGTCCTTCTCAGTGGAAGCCACAGCCAAGGCACGTTCATAGGCTAAAGTTGAAACACAACAGTATGTTCACTGTCACTCTGGCATGACAACACATGAACTACCTGATTAATGTGCAAGCCCCACTTCTTACCGTTGACACTCTCTCCAATGAGTCCTGCCCTGCAGCAGGCCAGAGCCAGCCCAGTCAGATCACTGAGCTCCTGCAGCGGAGTGGAATTATACACAGACACCGCCTCATCCAACTGGCCCAAGGTGCTGCAAAAGACACAGTGGGACATATAAAGATTTTGTTTGGGGTATTTGGAAGGCATTGTCAAAGTACATGATAATGAGACAACAGGATGTTACCATAAAGCTCTGCCATAATTGCCTAAGGCAAAAGCCAGCTCTTCTGTGGAGGACTTGGACTGAAGCAGTTCAACAGCTCTGAGGAAAGACAGTTGAAATTGAAAAAAGTTGAACTGTAAAAAACAATATATATTACATTGTGCACCTTCTATTCCTCTTACTCCCAAGAAGGACACTGTAAAACATAGATGCAAACAGATGGTGCAATCATCTTAGCCTTCTGAGGACATCTTTTTCTAACCCAATCATGAGACTATCACCTGTTAACCTGTTAAACTGTGGATTATTCCAGTCTGCTGTTGTCCATGTCTGTACTTGTTTCAAATGTGTTGCTGACAGCAAATTCAGAATGAGCACATATTAACAAAGGTCAATGAAGTTGATGAACTAAAACATTAAATATTCTGACTTCATACTGTTTTCAACTTGGTATATGTCAAAAAGGATTAGGAAATTGTTATAATTTCCTAATCCTTTTTGACATATACCATTCTCTTTTATTTACATCTAAACTTTTTTGGACATCTTCTATCCCTCATTATTTTCTTGGTACACTGCCTCATCTGTGAGCCTGCGGAGTCCGTTAGTGTAATTCAAACAGACACCTTTGATAAGCCCGTAGGGCCTGCCTCTTCAGCTGCAGATGCTCATTCAGGTAACCAAGCATGATGAAGGCAACAGGATCAGACTGGATCCTCTCTAAGAAGGATGCAAAAGAAACTTCATGTCACACACCATCCATCTCTAACAACATGACCTAAATACAATGCAGGGACATGTGGATCCAGCATACACAATGACACACAAGTAGATGCTGTACCTGTGTACTTGTTAAGAGCCACATGAGCAGCAGAGATGGCGTTCATCTGGACTATGTTGTAGCGGTACAGTTCCGAGTCTCTGTTGCTCTTATCCAAGAGGGTTGAACACACCCAGTAGGCATAACCTTTCACCCCCTCCATCTGCGGAAAAAAGAAGGAATGTTGATGAAAGGCATACACACTTTCTGTTTCATAGTGGTACCACCCCTAATTACTTTCTAGTACTAGTACTTTCTCTGTCACTCTGTTAAATTCTCAGCCATAAGCCACGTTAAGATAGAGAACGTTGAGCCAAAGATGTTATTAGCCAGATAATTAACAGGTATTACAATGGCAACCCCAGTGATTTTGGGAGGTCACGCACATGTGTGCTGAGTTCTGTGGTGTGCCTGAAAAGATCCATGGTGTCATAGCTTCCCACTTTCTCTGCTATCAGCGCCTGGTAGGAGGACAAAAAGATAAAACATTATTTAGACTGACAGAGACAAAAGGGGTCAAAGAGACAAGAGCATACAGTCTAATCAAACTGTATGCTCTATTTTTCAGCACAGTATAATTTAGCCAATTACATCATATTTCTTTTACCAACCACTGAACTTGAAATCCTTGCAATTCTAAATTAAGTTTATACACACAAGATTTCACAAAAGGACAGGAGATGGCTTCTGGTCTTTGCTATTTCTTTCAATTTCTTACTTTGCTGATGGTGATATGTTGTGGTTTCTTCTTCTTGTGACAAATGTACTTACTGTAAGTTGCTTTTGACAAGCGTCTGCTAAATGCCTTAAATGTAACGTAAATGTAAATTTTGCAACTCATCAATAACATTACCAGGCCCTACACCCAGCTTACATGGCCTGCATATTCCTTATCATTGTGAAACACTCACACCATCCCAAATAATTGTAATACTTTCACCTAATTATTATTTTCCTATTAATTATACCATTAGATTAGCCTGACGTTGTGCCACTTACAGAATGTATGCATATACAGTACAGATAATGTAATAAAGAAGTCTTTGTACCTGTCCAATCCAACAGTTGACATAAAGTGGCTCCAGTGACTGAGCAATCTTGAAGGCATTGTGTGCAAGCTATGAAAACAAGACCAGAGTTTGTTAAAGAAAATATCATCCTACAATATCTAAGACATATATATGTATATATGTATTAAATTATGTTCCCTATAGAACTATTTTAAGGTGATCACACAAACCTCTATATTGTCCTTTTTCAAATACAGGGTCCCAAGGTTGGTCCAAGCAACAACATTCTGTAATGAAATATTAAAGTCTCATAAGAACATGAGAATGTTTTCTGAAAACACAATTCATCACCTGAACGAATATGGAATACATACATTTGGTTCAACATCTATGGACTTGATGAAGCAATGTTGAGCCAGAGCAAAGTTCTCAAGGCCTGATGTGAGAGAGAGAAAGTGACAAGACAAAAACTGTATCATATCCTGTGACACAGATCAATCAATAGTAGTTGTTTTATTTAGTTATTAACATTATCATCCTACAATGAAATGCTATTTATATTTATGAATTGACATCTCAATGTAAAACCTTTTACAGTAGCAAGTATAAACAGAATAAATTAATCTATTTAAGAGGACACAGTTAATACTGCACTTAAAATCAAATTGATCAACCAGTCAGTCTGTCCATCTGATAGACAGCTACAGCATCTTATTACCTTCTCTCATTGAAATCACTCCCAAGGCATTCCAGTTGCTATGGTTCCCGCTGTCCATCATGATAGCTTTTTTCAAACACTGAAAAGGGAAGAAAACAACTCTTAAAAGACCAACTCAAGAAGAAAGAAGCAAAAACGTTGTAATGCAGGATTCTGTCAATCACCTGCTGGGCCTTTTCTAGGAGCAGAGATGGGGAGTTCTGGTCTCCCTCTGCAGGGCAGGGTAGGCTGGACTGGCGGAAGTAGTTGAGTCCTAGGTCATACCAAAGGCTGGGGACCTCAGACATCAGCTTCAAAGCACGGGCATAACATCTGCAGACAAAAACATCCCTTTACTGGTCAGTGTTCACATTCTATGCTTGATAGGCACAAATCCAAGGGTGACTTAAAGATTATCATACCCTGAAAAGCTATATAATGTCAACTTTTTTGTTTGTGCACTGATGACTTATAAATGTATTCACTGACAGAGTGGTTCTAGTATAGGCAGCTCAGAGAATGTACACCTGTTTGCAGTCATACCTCTCACCAACTTTGAGAGTCTGGGCCTGAGTCAGTGTGTGGCTCTTAGTGTTTGGGTCTAAACCCGCCAGCGGGGCAGGCATCAGAACCTGGGCTCTGTTTGGCGACACATTGCTGACTGCGGTGCAAGCATCTCCCAGCAGCTTCCACAAACAGGACAGGTCTGGACGCAGCTCAACAGCTCTGATGGGCACAGAAATGTGAAGGAATGGATCACTGAAAACAATCTGATGGATCACAGACAAAGTGGTATTCTACATTAAGATTTACAAATTAAACAAGTCAGTACCTGAAGAGGTTCTGTATTGCTTGCTGAATGAGGTCAATGGCTCCCCCATCTCTGCATTCTTCCATTAGACTCTTTGCCAGAGACAGCTGGCACTCCCCAAGACCTGAAAAAATGGATCATATCAATGTGATTTAATGTCCACATTCAGATATTTAACTAGGAGATAAGCAAACAAAACCAAAGTGAAGGTCACTGATAAATTAAAATGACCACTGACCTTTAAGAGCAGGAACATAGTCCTGCTGCGCTGTGATCTGCAAGTACTCTGCAACTGCCTCCTTGAACTTGCCGAGGGTCTGTTTGATAGCGGCAGCCTGGTAGACACTGTAGATTGAGGAGGGTTGAAGCTGATGGGCTTTACCAAAGGCCTTCAGAGCTGCTGTGAAGCTCCGGCGGTTTAGGTAGGCCTCACCTAAACACTCCCAACACACCCAGTCCTCTGGGTCTGCCCTCAGAGCTGCCTGCAGACTATGAACAAAAATAAAATGGTGAACAACATTCTTAAAAATTCCTATGATCATTTAGAAAAAGCTAAAGAACTAAAGTAATGTATATTACTGTCTGTGATTATTACTCTTACTCAGCTGTAGCTTGCTGATGCTCTCCAACCTTCAGGTGGTAAAGTCCTCGTCTCATCCAAGCCCATTTAGCTGAGCCTGGAGTGGCTTTTTCAATCACCGACTGAAGTATTGCTAAGGCAGTGTCCTACAGCATTTAGGAAAGAGGAAGCAGATGATATAAAGCACAATAACATATAAAAGGAGCATGGGGAGGGTCAAGACAATAGAGAGGCACTTGTACAAAATGCCAGAATAATACATGAACATTTTGGCAATTTGGAGTTTGTGTCCCTTTACCAACAACTCCACTGACCATATCATCCTGCTCCATACAGAGATCCACTGAGGCAGCTCCAGACTCAGCATCATCATTGTCCAACTCAAAGGCCTTCTTATAACAGCCTCGAGCCCGGGCACGGTCGTTTGCCACCTCCCTGTAATAATGTCCGAGGTAGCGGAATGCACAACCAAGGTTTGGGTCTAACTTTGCAGCCTGAAATGGACAAATTAAGCTTTCAGACAATTTCTGGCAATAAAAATTATATTGTGACATTTCACAAGTGTAATCATGAACAAGTCCTTTAACATTAATCTTTCATAGACTGGACCATCAATATTTTTCATCATTATTTATCTAAACAACTTCCAGTCTCCCAGTCACTGCCAAATTTCAGTAAGGGTTACTGTACTAACCTTGAGCAGGTGTGTATGAGCTTTGCTCCTGTCTTTACGGGTCTCTTCTCCCTTGTCCCAGTAAAGCTTTCCCAGCAAGAAATAATATTCTCCACAGTCTGGGCTCTGGCTGGCCGCCTTTAGGAAACTAAACATCAGAAGAGCAGAAGAGGAAGTTAGAAACATTCACTGAGAATCAAAACCTTTTGCACCATACAAATGTATTAGGTATAAAACAATGGAGAATCCAGATTAAAAACACACAGAAAAAGAAATACAAACACTTTATACCTCTCCTCTGCCAACTGCTGCTGGCCCTGAGCCAATTGTGCCAGTCCTCTCAGTACCAACCCCTGAGCCAGGTTAGGGTTAGAAGCCACCAGCTCTGATGACACCTACAAAAGAGGCAGAGGTTTACTTGTGTTCAACCTGTTACTTATGTTTACTTATGTTCAACCTGTTACTAATGTTTACTCATGTTCAACCTATCTTTTGTCTGACACAAGATCCTTTTCTTAGTCTCCATATATCATGAAAAGCTGAGGGAATTCTATCTCAAGCTCTTAATACTATCCAGTGCTCCATCCAAAAAGATGCCAAAATTACACATTAAATGAATCATTTACTACCTTAAGTGCATGATCGATTTGTCCCTTGTTGAGGTATGCACGGCCTTTAAGGGTTACTAGAACTGGGTCTTTTTCTGCATCTTGGATCTAAAAAAAGAAAAAAAACAATAGTTAACACTTCGTGGAACTACACATGTATGTCCGAGGTTACAACTGCAACATATATTCATATATATTCATATTCATTCAGAAACAAAAAAATCATAATTTTCACTGTGGAACTACTGAAATAAAAAAAGATTAGTAGTCAATCACATTACCAGTGGAAATGTCTCCAATGCCTGGTCTGCCGCTTTCTCTCCTCCACTCCTGACTAAAGCCTCTAGCTTTAGCTTAAGCAGTTTGACCTTCAGCTCCTTGTCTTCAGAGGCACACACCTTCAGACCTACAGAACACAACAACACACATACGGTGAAGTTCAATATAAGCTTCAGGGGTTAACGACAGTGGCACTCTGAAGATGGTCGTATCCTCCACAAATCCCTCAATTGATTTTTCATTGATCCCCAGATGAAGTCTGAATGGACATATTCTTTGGATTTGCTGGATACATGAAAGCATTTTGTTTGTGATGTCATTTGAATAACTTCAGTGATATACAGCACAGTAAACATACCTTGTGAGCATGATACAGCACTGTCTGAGTATCTCTGCATTTTAAATTGAGCTTCAGCCAGATTGCACCACCCAGTGCTGGAGCTCATTTTCTTCAACCCTGATAAAACAGTGAAGATCGTGATGAGATCATGCAAAGATAGCATGCAAAATTTAAATATTCATGGTCAATATGTATCTGTATGAAATATTCAGGTACAGTGACATTAAGAACAAAATCCATTCTTTGTTGGTGCAGAAACCAACCTTGCGCAAGGTCCTTAATGGCATCCTTATACCTCCCTTCCTGAAGTGCTTTGGTGCCCAGACCCAAGTGACCTAATCCGCTGCTTGGTGCCAGATCCAGGAGCCGGGAGAAAGAGCTAACTGCATCCTCAGTCTGAACACCTTCCCAAAAAACATAATTGTATCTATTACAAGTGACTCTGAATGCCTAAAAGTGTAATTTTATTGGACAAACCAGTTGCATATCTGTGAACCAATCACTACATTCTTTGATTTTAGATTTTATGAGCAAGACAACAGCCTCTTACCTGTGTTGAGGTAGTGAGAACAAAGGACTTCAAGAGGATAACTATCGTTGGGGTAGAGAGACAACATGGACTCACATGCCTCTTTCATTTTCACTTCTTCTTGTGGCAGCTACATAAAGGGGAAATACATGTTGAGCAGCTGATTAAGAAAATATCTGTACTTTTGATATTTTTGATGAACAAATTCTAATTCTCCTTGAAATTCTGTGCTGGTTATGATCAGATGAGGCACACTTACTTTAGAAAGGCATTTGACATAGTCAGCTGAGACTTTCTTGTGCTCCTCTCCTGGTATAGGATCCATGAGAACCATGGTCTTCTCAAATGCTGTGATTAACTGGTGACCAAAAAAACAAAAACAAAACGTTTTTCAAGAACAGCATTGAGAAAAATATTTTTGTCTGTAAGTGAGAGGGAGTAATAAGAGCTTCTGACCACAATGTAAGGCTAACCTACTGGAAATGTTCAGGAGGCGATGGACTTGCATTTGTTGCAAAGTGTTCATACACACACAAAAAAACAAAAACATTATACACTGCTGAGTTAAAGTCCACATTTAGAGAAATCTTACATGCTGTTGAGTTTCATAATCCTTCTGTTCCTCATTAAGGCAGTCTGAGAGGAGTTTGGTCATCTGTTGCCATAGCTGCAGTAACTCTTTCTTGTCCACAGCCTCCTCCTCCTTCAACTGAAGGAGCTGGAGCCAAACTTTTGCCAACTGTGTGCATACAGATGCATTCAATTGTTTGAAAAGGACACAAAACAGTGTATTTTTCTTCATTCAAACACACATGCTTTTAAATCGCATACCTTTAAATATTCTTTATCAGACTGATAGATATCGGACAGCTTTCTGATCGTCTCATAACATTTATTTTTGTCAGAGCTGTTGATTGAGAACATAAGAAGAATGAGTCAACACAAATCAGACACATGAAACAAGTCAAAACCACAACCAGGAGATTGATACAAGCAAGTACTTGCAAAATCATCACTATTCGGAAACATCCTGCAGAGGTTTCTCATGTTATACGTTACCTTGCATACAGTTCAACAAGCTTCTGATAGACGTTAGGTAGCTCAACTTGGAAATCCCACTGATCAGTCTTCTCATAAAGATTGGACAAGCCCTTAAAAACAAATGCATCTATTTGGCACCGTTGATATGAGTCTTCATTATGAAATTAAGACATCCTAAATCAATAAGCATCAAGGTGAAAATTAATTGGTTTAGTTTTGCCTCAAGTAATACACGTTTACTCTCAGTACGGGGCATTTAGAGTATAATTAGTCCAAGACATTTGATGACTATGACCACTACATTTTCCCACCTTACCTGCCATGCCAGTAGCTGCTCAGGCTCCAGCTCCACAGCCTTTTTATAAGCCATCTGCGATTGGTCTGGCTGCTCCAGCTCGCTGGCTGCCAGGCCGATGAACACCCAGGCATTATAATTGTTCTTCTCAAGTTTTAATACAGCCTAAAACCAGATGGAAAGAAGCAAAGTCAGCTAGACACCATCTCTGTTCTCATCAGAGCCGTCAGCACCCAGAGACTGTATGGAACAGCTGCATGTGGACAGCTACAACATAGATATGTAAACACCCCCTTCATTGAGTAAGTGAACCTGAGCTACTTTACCTTGCAGTGTTTTAGAGCCTCTTTGAACTCTTTGTTCTTTATGGCCTCTCTTGCACTTTTCAGCGCTGTTTTCACTTCTTTACTGGACATCTTAAAACTATATGTGTGAAACAAATACACAAAAAGAAGGGTCATTGTTAGCCACGTAACTACACGAAATTACAACAAAACGTTATAGCGTCGGTTTAAATGAATTATGAACTATCTTACACTTACACAATAACTTACACCAACCTACAAATACGTGCTGTGGCTACCAGGTAGTAGTGATGCATAAGCAGTTGACTTTACAATAAACTCCAGTTAGATAGCTTGAGTCTGCATTGCAGTGTTAGCTAGCTGCAGCCAATTTAGCATTAGCTGTGAGCTTGTCAGAGGCTCCAAACTGTGTACTTTAAAATGAAAACTTGTCTAACATTCTTCAAACACAAACGGATGCATAAGCGGCTACGTATTCAGTTGGTTGTTATTTAACCATGTAGGTTTTCAAAAACGGGAACGAAAGTTGGGCAGACCCACTGTTTACGTTGACAAGTTGCTCTTCGCCGAGTGATCCCGGAAGTCAATATAGCCACACCTACTTCCAATTTCAAAATAAAATCATTTGCAGAAACGCAAACAAACAAAAAACAAACAAACAAAAAAAACATCAATACAGAATGTAGCAAAATATATATTTATTTAATTGAAAAAAATGAATGAAGAGATGTATAACCGAATATACATCATGGTCAAGTTACAATTCTTGCTCAAAGTCTCTGTGGAATAAAGTCAATCAAAAAATTATTTCTCAACAATGTAAATGATTGATTAATCTTTACAGTCATTTTTCAGCAAAAATGTAAAAATTACAAAACCTTGCTGCTTTTTTTTTGTCATGTATGAAGGTAAATGAAGAATCTTTCACTGATGATCTCAGAGTGTGAGTTTAAAAAACGATTCTGAGTTTATCCATCTCTATGGCTGTTACAGTTTAAATATCATTAAGAGCTGCAGAGCCACCCATCAATGGTTCTTGTATTATTAATGCGTAACAGTCCAAGCTTGAATTTGAGTCCAGCTCATTAAAGGATACACACCTTAAAGTTTGCCATCATTACAACCATAAAAAATATCAAAAAGAGCCATTGAGCCACTTGTCAATAGCTTTCTCGTTGGCTAATGGATTTTTTTGCCAATCCACATGCCACCTGAGGTTAGCGATGATTTGGCTGTAGTTTCTCCCCACACCATTCCGCCACGCTATAAAAGCTTTTTTATTGTAGAGGTGGACTGCTGTAGAGACCTTTGGATAGTCTACAATGCTGCGCAAAAGCTTGTCCAGATGCGCCCGCACATCTTGGAATTTGGGAGCTACATTATGAAGTTCTTCCTTGTCCAGTGTTAAGTCTGCAAAACAGAAAGAGTATAAAAAATCAAAAAGAGCCACAGTTTTATGACTGTTTGTATCTTCTTGAAAGCACACGAGGACTCACCAAAAAGCTGTGGGGGGACAGTCAGGCCATCTGCATAGGCAATATATTTCCACCGGCCACTTCTGAGCATGTATGTAGAGGCATTGGCATTGCAACCATGATATTCACTAAGAACCCAGTTTGGATGTTCCTTTTTGGAAAAAGTGCTGGCCTTGGATAGCCAAGGAAAAAGCGAGTGGCCACTGAGAGCACCCACCGGTGAAATACCAGCGACCTCTGCAAAATATAAGTGTGTAACATCAACATTAAAAATGTCAAATCAAAATCTACCATTGCTTATATTCTTTGAATGATTCAGAATCTATAACAGACATTTTGCCCCTATGTTTTCTGTCTTCTTCCTTACCCAGCACAGTGGGATAGAGATCAACCAAAGACACAAGCTGCTTGACCTGCAGGCCAGACCTCAGCCCAGGTCCCATGACCAGCAGGGGAACATGGGAACTGCCTTCGAACATTGACATCTTGTAGAACTGCCGGTGCTCCATGGCCAGCTCTCCGTGGTCAGCCGTAAAGATCACAACGGTGTTGTTAAGCAGGCCAGTCTCTCTCAGAGCTGAAATCACCCGGCCTGTTGAGAAAGTGTTGGAGACACTGAGTAACCACTGAGCTTCCTCTGGGTTTTTTCTTAGCTCAGTCAAAGACATTATTCAAACAGCAGTGAAAAGATGAAGTTGGGTAATACTTCATATTAACATCCTTGTGATAGGCATTAGTTAATGGGTAATGCTGCCCTTATTATTAACTACTAACTAACACCTCTTACTAGACATTAATATATCAAACGCCTGTCAGCATATTAAAGAGTATTGTTAAGTATATAATCTTTAATGTCAGCTTCATGAAAACATTTATTGTTCAATTATAAAACCTTTAAAGGCAGTAATACGGAACTTATTAACAATTCTCAACATTAATATAAGCTTTCCTAGTGTCCTATATTTGTTTATAACAGCATTACAAACACATTTATTGAATTAATTAACTTCCCTTTCATGTCATTGATAAACCTATTTGGTCGCTTTATTAAGTTACTTTATAATGCGTTGATTAGTAGTTAATTATACACTTATCAACAGTAACCTATGCTTTTAGCAGCTACCAGGTGTAAATTAATTACTAAGGTTAATAAATCCTTTATTGAGCACACACAATTGTTAACTAAGCTTTTGATAAATTATATGATTTTGATTTCTAATATATCAAGTGGAAAAGCGAATGAAGAAAAAAATATATTAGAATCAGTATTGGCAAAACAGAGCTTTTACTGGTACTGTTTCTCTTGTCGATGAAAAGAACTGAGTGTTTGAATTTGCTTGCTTACTTAAACAAGAGGCTAATCATCGTCATTAGGGGGCAGAGGAAAGTTCTTACTTATATGACACTCAGATCAGTGCATTTACTTTTTTGGTTTCAGCCCGAATTTCTTGAGAGCCTTTTTACTAAAAGTAATTTAAGTGAAGGCAGCGAAATGTTCTAACAAACAGCAGTAAATCAACAGCAGTGCTGCTGAAGAAACTCAGTGTTTCAAATCCATCACTGTAATGCTTCGCCTTGTCTTATAGAGTGGTACACTGGCTGTCACAAAATGTCTCTCTCTAAGACTACTTTACGTCAGCATTTTGAATTTTGTGTTGATGCTGTTTTGCTTTCCTACAGTGCGCGTTTGGACCTGTGAGCCTGAACAAAGAAACTGCTACTTGCAGGTTTGGTCTGCTTCATTATCTTGGCAGCAGAGTTTTGTTTGAATGTGAGCCATCTTTGTGTCTCTGGAAGACCAGGGTTACGCTCAGAGACAGCTGTCAGACCCAGCACCTCCCGCTCGTTGAGAATTGCCCCTCAGTGAATTACTGCTGTCGGCTCACCCAGCATGGCATCGGCTTCGGCACACATGGCATAATAGAAGGCCCGTATGCCTCTGACTTCCTCCTCAGTGAAAGCGCTGCTGCAGTTTTTGGTGAAGGTGGAGTAGTAATCAACAGGGTGCATGGAGTCCAGAGGCAGCCATTTAGGAACAGTGATGAGCTCGGAAGACACCTGTGTTTGTAAAATAAGTGCTTAAAATTTTAGAGTGATTCATATAAAAGCATGCAATGCAATGCAGCAATAATGGGACAAAAACATTTTAAAAAATGCACAAGGTAAGAGCATGCCTTTCCCAGCCAGAATGGTGAGGTACGGAAGGTGGATCCTCCTGCTGTGGGCCCCATGGATTCAGTTCTATATGGGTGAGGTAGGTTGAGGCCAACATACAGAGCGAAGGGCTGGTGTGAGTGTGCGGCTCTCTGGTGGATCCACTTTGTAGCCTTGTCTATGTTTTCCCAGTCTTTTCTCATGATCCTCGTTGTTGACATGTTCCCCACAAGTTGCACAACGGGCCTGGGCTCCTGGCGCAGGAGGAACTGAACATCCCGTGTCCAGGCCTCAACTCGATTACTGCGGGAGTGACACACGCAAACGATTTACAAGATGCAGGCAGAGACACAGAAAATGGGAAGTGGAACGAAACAAGTGAGGACAAGCATAAAAGAAAGATGATTCATGTAGATCTGGAAAAATTGCTGCCCGCACACACACAGTACGTTATGTTCTTCATGCTGTGTACATGCATTCTATTGATCTTAGTTTGGTGAATAGGATTAAGAAGAGATCAGTGAAGGTGTTTTATCTGAAACACCCTTTTTAATAATGTAGGTCTCTTGTCCGAGATACAGGCACAACATTACAGCCACTCCTATCCATAGTGCTGACAGTGTCGGCCTACCTGACAGAGTGACTCCCTGAGGTGTAGTCCAGCTTGCCCATCATCTTGGTAAGATAGCCATTGGCCTCCAGCAAATCCATCCATGTTGTCGCATTAGCATCGAGGCACTTATAGTTGTTCCATGACTGAGTGTGGTGAACGAACAGACCGCTCCACATCGCTGAGAACAAAGATTAGGCAGCTGTATTACATTTATTATAACACCATTATTACCAATTTACACACCACAGTGTCTTTACAGTTGGTGTAGAAAGGGTCTTTTAGTGGGTTACCTGCTCTTGAGGGGCAGCAGATGGGTGAGTTGGTGTAAGCGTTGAGGAATGCTGTACCAAGCTCCCTGAGGTAGTTTACATATGGGAGCTGCACAACTCTGCTGCCAGGGTCGAAGGTCAACCGCCCATCCTGCAGGAAGAGGAAAACCGACCTTTCAGATTCAAAGTCAGTCAAGCAGATAAAATATGACAAAAATAAGCATCTCTTGTCATCTTGTGCTTTAAAGGCAACGTTAATTCATACTTACAAATGCATCACTCATCACCATCACAATGTTGGGTCTGGTTGCATTTTGGCACAAGCACTGATAATAAATCTGAAACAGGAGAATCAAAGCCAAGGCCTTCATATTGATGACGGCGTAGCACCGCCTTCAGGTTGGGCGAGCTGCTGTCTTCAAAAGTAGAGATTTGTCCGGACAGAGAGACATTAAACAGTGTTCCTCTGTGACTGCGAGCGATACTTATTCTCTCGTTTGAGGAACTTTACATGCACTTCCCGGTTACGCTTTCAAAATAAGAGTTCATCGTATAGAGCAGTCGAGCTGTGCTAATTGATGTGAAGCCAAAATGACAATTAAGTTATTAACATAGCAAGTGTTGTATATTCTCATCACAAGTGCCACCAATCATTACAAAAATTACTCCGAAAAATGATCTAAACATGAGGATAACTAGTTGTTTTTCATATATATACATGTGATTACAAAAAGGGACCTCTAGAGGGCAGCATTCATCTTTTATCAAAACATCAATAATGCAGTTAGGTTGCGCTGACACTGTCACGATCACAGCTGTACTTTGTGTACGGGAAACGAAATATGTAGTTGGAGTGATAACTTGTGAAATCAAACATTAAATCATGCGACTGTAACTGATTCATTTTCAAACTACATGAGGTAGCACGAAATACGATTCCTTATTATTTGGTTTAAATAATGTATTTTAATCAGACACCCAATTTTAGTCAGATACCATCCGATGGTGTAGATGTTGTATCGCCACGTTACTGAAGGGGTGTGGCACCTCGTTAATGATCACGGAGCATTAGAATGAAACTGGATGCTTTGCAGTTATGAACAGTTTGTTGAAAGCGCTCAACAGGTGACAGTGCAGCTCGGTGTAGAGGCCCACCAGGTGGCGTTTCAGACATCAGAGTTGTTTTTCTGTGAACGTGAGTTCAGCACAATGAGAGATCCCACCCCCCCCATCATATACATGCATGGATATTGTACAAAAACAACCTATGTGGGAGACTGAACGTAAGGGAAGCGTTTCTGAGGAGCTTGCTCACCCTCCCTCCCCGCTTTGAATCGTAAGACCCATATAGGACACAGCAATCCTTGTGCTGCAGGCACCATGCAACATCCAGCTTGTTTTCTGCTGATTGCACATGGATGTGGAGATTCAAGTGAGCCTCTGTATCGATTATATCAGAGCTGAATGGGCAGACACTTGAGCCATACTCCTGCACATGAGGCTGGAGGCTGCATAAGAGGACTGTTAGACTATGAAGAGTGGATGTGTTTTTTTTTTCATTGTCCCATCATCACAGATGTCTCCTTATCTGAAAGCCAGGAAACAAATTGTAGTGAGACTTTTCTGATAGACGCAATCGTGTATTTTGAATACATGCGAAACATATAACGATGTCATAACAACAACCTGTTATAAAACTACCGTGAGCGTTTCTTTGTGCAGTCTTTCAGCTGTTTGGCCAAACTTGTCATCTGGCTCCCTGCCACACTTCTCTCTGCCTTGTTCCAGAAGGCGGAAGGAGGGGGCAGTGGAGCCATGCGCATGCGCCCAAGGTTGTTTTTCACACAGCCCGTCGCTTAAAGTGAGCTGAGCTACGGGGGTTTCCTTGTCTTTGACTGGAGACCAACTCGCAGAGAGGCGGATGATAACAGCATCCTTTGCTGTTATTCAGCCATCACACATCTCAATGAACTGCTCGCAAAGAAGCCACTGATCGTGCCTCCTGCTGCGTGCAGGGCAGAGATACTGATCAGTGTCTACAACTGCAATCTCTTTTTCATATGAGATTATTTTTTCACAAACTCTTTTTGTATTTCAAGGTCTCTGTAGCCTGTCTCTTTCCACCATGGTGCTAGGAAAGGTAAAGAGCTTCACAGTAAGCTACGACTGTCTCAATGACAGCAACGTTCCCGTTTTCTCCAGCGGGGACTGCGTCTCAGGGAGGGTGGTCATCGAAGTCACGGGAGAAATCCGCGTGAAATCTCTCAAAATCCACGCGAAGGGATTTGCAAAAGTTCGTTGGACTGAATCGAGAAATGCTGGATCCAACACTGCCTACACGCAAAACTACACAGAAGAAGTGGAATATCTAAATCACAAAGATATTTTGATTGGACACGAGAGAGGTAAGAGAGTTCTTATTTAACATTTTTTTTTAGCAGAAGTTTTAGAGAAACTGACTGTGAGATGCGCTTTGTGCTGGTTGGGGATGAGGCTCAGTGGAGGATGCTGTTGTCTTGATATCAGGAACAGAGATAATGGTGGATAAAAAATTTTTTAAAAAACACACAATTGAAACTGATCACTTTAATTGTGTGGCCTCTTTTTGAGGTGGTGTCGGTACAAATGTTTTCTGTGACATTGGCTGTATTCAGCTCCATCTTCGGTCGCTTGTGTCAAAGTGACAGAATGAATGACAGCAGCTCGGGCAAGTGTTTTTCAAGATATTTGAAGTGGAAAACGATAATTATTCTCCGTTTTTGAGACATGGGACGATAGATGAATACCTTGCGGTGATGTGTCCGCGTCTTTGACGCAAATTTTCACTCGAGAAAAGCAACATAATGGCTGTTTCTTTGTAGCTTCTCTTAAGTTTCCACCCATTGTTCAAAGCGGTTCAATCCTGTTCAGAAAACTGGACCTGGGGGGGGCGGGGCGATGCGCATGGCCCCTCCCTCGGCCGCGCGTCATTGGCTGAGGTGCTCATGTGTGGCCAATGACATCATCGTCATGCAGAGACTGACAGAGGATTCTGCAACTTTTTAATTAAGACACCTGCAATGTAGAAAAGAGTCGGCAAAGCACCTGTAGGTTCATTCTTCTAATGTTTCTGGAGCTGCTGACTTATTTTCATTGAACACATATTTTGCACGAGTCTGCTGTAATATAAAACGTCAATGTTGGTTTAATGGTCAGCTATTTTGTGCTCGAGACACGTCAAAACTCAAACGGTGCCGATTTATCCGCAGACTGGTCGGCGTTTTGGTGGCGTTTCGGAGCTTTTCGTGCGTCTGCAACACCTCTCGTAGTTTCTGGTGGGCGTGTGTGACTCTAGCTGTCATGAAGGCAGACTTGCTCAGCAAACTGCGGCGAAAAACGTTTTAAATGCGGAGCTGAGACGTTTGCAAACATGCGCCGCAATCCCTACTTAAGCGACATTTCCATTACGAGCTCTTTTATTAAAACAGATCCAGTGACTGAGCTGCGGTAGTGCGCTTGCGTGTGTGTGTGTGCGGGTAGCAGGCAGGCAGGCTGGCGGTAGTAGCGCCCGCTGCGGATGTCGCACAGTGAATGCGTAATGAGAGCAGAGCGGCTGTGGGAAGCTGCTCGCACCGGTTTCGGCCGGTCTCCTCCTGCTGGAGTCTGCCGTTTGACTGACAGCTCCGCACTTGTTTACCACACGGCTGCTGCTGCTGCTGCGAGGGGGAGGGAGTGCTGAGCTGGCAGAAGCACACCCGGCCTGTCCGTACAGCTCTTCAAAGAAAACGCACTGATGATGTTTTGAATGAAACAAAAAATATATATATATATAATTTTTTTTTAATTTCTAAAAACATTTTACGGGCAGTTCGACGATTCGAAAGTGCCCCTCCTCCCTCTGATAAAGAAGTGGATTAAAAAGGAAAAAAAATCATCATCATCATCAGAGATCGCAACAAATTAGCCCCTTTTAGTGAGACCGATTTACCCACTGAACAGGCTTCATTGTTTCCCCATATAACCCGGGGTTTTTCCCCATCATAGCTTATGTGTTGCCATCACTAATGGCAGCTCTTTGTCCACAGAGCAGACTTTCACGCTCAGTTTCTACCACCTCAATCAACTTACTTACTAGGTGCTGCTGCTCTTCTTTTACTTTCTCAATACATTAATTTATCACAGACAGATATGACAGTAAAATCCCTTTTATTCTCTTTTGTCTCCCCCACCCTGTGTTTTTTTTGTTTTTGGTATGACTTTCAGATGCCTTCGTAGAGCATTTTACCCAGGTATGGTATACATGTGTTTGGAATCTTGTCCTCCTTGTTTTTCAGACGATGACAACTCGGAGGAAGGACTCACCACTATCCATTCAGGAAGACATGAGTATGCATTCAGCCTCGAGCTTCCACAGACGTAAGATGAAACATCATTACCCTCATTATTCAGTAATAGCAGCGATTAGCTTGTGACAGTTGAAATAACCTGTTTCTCTTTTCCCCTCACTTCTTGTTTCCCATAGACCTCTGGCTACCTCCTTTGAAGGGAAGCACGGCAGTGTGCGCTATTGGGTAAAGGCAGAACTCCACAGGCCATGGCTCCTGCCCATGAAGACCAAGAAGGAATTTACAGTCTTTGAGCACATTGACATCAACACTCCATTATTGCTGGTGAGTCTTCTTGAGGCAGCCCTGGGAGACTTCCACCATTGGTCGAGCGTCAAAGTGAAAATGTAGTCTAGTTTTGACCGATAGCCACACGGATGGCAGGGAACAGAGTGGCATAGACATCATTATTGACCCCTTTTGTCATTGGTTGTGATGCGGAATATGAAGATAATTTGCTAAAGCATCTGCTTTTCTTTTTCTTCAGTCACCACAGGCCGGCACGAAAGACAAGACGCTTTGCTGTTGGTTCTGCACCTCAGGTCCTATTTCCCTAAGTGCCAAAATTGAAAGGAAGGGATACACCCCAGGTGAGAATACGTTTATGATTAATAATGCATTTGATAATCTTATTAGTCATCCATTAACCAGATACCTTCATGAAAGCATCACACTCCGCAGATCACTGCTCATCACGTCATTAAAGCCTGAATTAAACAGATGATTACAGTTGACTGAGACGCAGCTGAACTCTAATGCACCTGTCCTCTACCCTCTTGAACCCTGCAGGAGAGTCAATCCAGATCTTTGCAGAGATCGAGAACTGCTCGTCCCGCATGGTGGTGCCAAAGGCGGCCATCTACCAGACCCAGACCTTCTATGCCAAAGGGAAGACGAAGGAGGTCAAGCAGCTGGTGGCCAACCTGCGGGGAGAGTCTCTGTCCTCGGGCAAAACTGAGACCTGGAGTGGCAAGATGCTGAAGATCCCACCTGTGTCCCCCTCCATCCTGGACTGCAGCATCATCAGAGTGGAGTACTCCCTCATGGTGAGTACAGTTACTTTTCCTTAACTGTGTTTTACATATGACCCCAGTATAGCTATCACCTGCACTAACACATAAGCAGTTCTTCCCTCTTGTACTTATTATCATCATAACTCGGCGCTATTATCCGTACTGAATCAATATTTCCTAGTAAGCTAGAGACTCTCCAGGTAAAGACCTGGCTGACTCAGCTCACACTGCCAAATCTTGGCCTTAGATCGCACCAGGTGTTCGCTCAACATGCTGCTAAGAGCATTAGCCCAGAATATCTTTAGTAACACCTGCCTAGAGGGTGTTATGACCTCTTTACCTTGCGAACAGACAGCCACCAGTCGAGGGCTCTACCTTGCATAAGCACCCAATCTCAAGACATCGACCCACATATCGCTGAATGATTGGCAACCCATTTAGCCCGGACTAGCATTCTTTGAAAAAGCTGTTTCATTTCAGCTCCAGAGCCTCGTAGTTATTTACTACAGGGCAGCACATTTACTACACTGTCAGAATGACTTGCATATCATAACCTCTTCCTCATGTCTGTGCTCAGGTGTACGTTGACATCCCTGGGGCAATAAACCTGTCCTTGAACCTGCCCCTGGTCATCGGAACCATCCCTCTCCACCCCTTCGGCTCCCGTACCTCCAGCGTCAGCAGCCAGTGCAGCATGAGCTGGCTGGGCATGGGTCTGCCTGAGAGGCCTGAAGGTAGGTTTGGACCTCAAGGTCACGATTCAGTTTTGTTAATGTGGTCTTGAGAATGATTCCCTTGAATGCTAACATGTGGCTTGCTCTTCTTCTGCAGCTCCTCCAAGCTATGCAGAAATTGTAACAGAGGAGCAGAGGCAGAGCAGTCTGGATGTTCCAGCGGCCCGCGAGGAGCTGGACGGACCTCTCTTCGCCTACATCCACGAGTTCCGCTTCCAGCCTCCTCCTCTGTACTCTGAGGTGAGCACCTCAATGAAACGGGGCAAAACATTTGTCCATTTATTTCGCTGTTACAGACTGAATTAAATTAGCTCTGCGTTTCATTGAATGAACCCTCTTTTTCCGTTCTCCTCTCTGCTCCAGATCGATCCTAACCCAGATCACGCCAGCCGTACAGAGGAGCGCCGGCTCGACGCCTGTCCATCACGCTGAAAGGTGCTCCTGAAATTCCCCTGAGCGACTCGGGGAGCTCAAAGAAAACCTGCCTGAAAGGCTCAGCTTCCTTTATTTTTCTCCAACAACAGCGTCCACCCAACGCTGCTGACATCAAGAGGAAAGTATCCAACCCACCAACTAACAGACAAAGACTTGGACAAATACCCAGTTGGGTTGGACAAATCTGTTCCTGCCTTCCCTCAGCGAGAGAAACAGGAGTCACTAGTGTGGGGTTGGATATGTACAGATGAACACATATTCAGTCTGTATGAAAAGCCCCACTGGTAGCGAGAGCCCTGCTGATAGTGACTGACAGTGATGAGGAGGAATCAGCAGGGCTCAGTCTGCCAAGCTCCTCTTTAACCCCTGATTCTTCTGTACTCATGGCACATAAGGACATGGCTCCTCACACAAAGGGCAGGACTAATCATGTCCAGACTTCAGTAGAATCACCTAAAGATAAACGGGATGAAGAGAGAAAAATAACAACAACGACAACAACGTTCTAACCACCATAGTCTGTATGAATGAAAGCGTTCAGCGGCAGCGGTCAACTATAGAGCAAAGACTAGGTCCTCCTGCCTCATTTGGAATTTTGTTTTGCACATTTTATTCTTTACTTGAGTTGTGTGGCTCCGTTTTAACGAGAATTGAAAAAAAAAAATCACTAATAGTTTGGTTTCAGCCTTGTAATGCACCAGACTAAGAATATGAGACTGCAGGCTTAACTTAAAGACTTTCATCTGCGTAACTTTGAGCAGCGCTGAGAGCAGGATTTGTTTTTTGGAAAACAAAAAAAGACTGAAAAGGACGAAAACAATGCACTGAATTTGTTTAAGCTGTTTAAGAACTTTCTTTTTTCTCCTTTATGACATTTCCTCAGTGACTTACAACAACTAGACTGGACTTTTACTACAACTGCAGCACACTATCTCCATCTGGAAGCTCTTTATGATGTTGCCTCCTCAGCTTGGATCCAAGTGTGGCTTCCCTCCTCTTTTAGTTAAGCTCTGTTATTCTGTTTTTGTATTTAGCTCCAATCATAGAATATAGCTTTTTAGCCTTTTTTTGTGTTGAGGTTGCTCTGGATTTGGACTAGGAGGGTTGCAGACCTGCATTTGCCACTCAAACTGTAGCTGAAGAGAATCGTGTGAGTCCGTGTGTGTGTGTGTGTGTGTGTGTGTGTGAACGGTGTGTGTTTGTGTGAAACGGGGTGGTACAATGTGGAGGGACTCGCCTCACCCTGTTTGCCTGCAGCCCCTCTACTCCTAATCTCAGGGCAAGCCAGGCTTGCATAACTGCCCAAAAAAAGCACTGTCTCAGGTGGTCTTCTCACTTGCCAAACGGTTGGGAAAAAAGAGAAAAAAAAATGTTTTAGGTTTTTGTTTTAAATCGCACTGTTGGAATTGATGAGTTTTGTTTTTTTTTTAACTACCAAAACGACAGAATAGACCTGCAGCGAGGCAGCTTTCTGAGATTAATCACATTCCCTTTTTGTCCTGCTGCACTTGCCCAGATCATCAAACAAGCAGTTTGATTTTACCAGACCAGTGAAGCCAGAATGCTAGCTATAAAAAAAAGAAGAAAATAGAAAGAAAAAGAGGAATCCCACTGCTTCTGTGTTAAAGGAGCAAACCCAGCACAAACCAAGAAGCTGGGGACGTTGCTAAACTTCTGTTGAGACTGGTCAGAACAAGTAGTAATAGGTTGACGTGAGTAATACATTGGTTTTCTAACTCATTCAACACAAAAGACCAGCTGCAACAGAGGTTTGTCATAGTCAAGAGAAAAAAAGCAGCACTTTTTTTGATAAGAAAATAAGAAAAAAAGCATTCAATGGTGAAGGTCTGGAGAAAAACCATCTGGTACTAACCACGTTAACGAGGATTTTTCAGTAAAGCAGTGTTGTGTAGGACATTAATGCATTATTTAACTTCTTTTTTTTTTTTAGGATTAGTGACTTTTTTTCTAAGTTTACATTTTAAACGTAGCTGACACCAGTTTGTATGTGTTGGTCGTGTGTGTGTGTGTGTGTGTGTGTGTGTGTGTGTGCACGCTCTTACCGAGATCCAGCTGCGACTGAACTAAATCTACGGCTTCTGACAGTAATCGACAAAGTGCAGATTATTAAAGTGATCTTATCTTAGTGGCCTTGACACAGAAAAGACCTGATCATGATTCTTCATCTTTCGGCGTCTATGTCCAACCCTTTTTGTTACGTTCGTACACATCTGTGTGTTGTAGACCTTTTCCGTGTTTATTCAAAAAGGACAAAAAGGGAAGAGAAAGGAAAAAAAAAAGTGTTTTAAAGAAAAAGAGGAAAAAAAGACATCCTGGACAGGTCTCTCGACTGTGTTATTTTTCTGAAGCTGATGACGGTTGACTGATTTTATTTTATTTTTCATGTATTTCTGGGCATTGGTTTAGTTTGCTTCCTAGTTTGTTTGTTGTTTTTAAAGCAACTCTTCTGAGTTAGTCTCCCTGACCACCCTGATCCCCCTCAGGCCTGGGGGTGGCAGCTGTTGATCAGCACCCTTCCCCCCACCCCTGAGAAACATTTAGATAACAGCAGACAAACTGCTTCTTCCACAGTTCAACTCACCTTCTTTCCTGTTCTATTCATTTGCGGTTTGTTCGGATTTTATCCTAGGGAAACTGAATCAAGCTACGCGGTTATGAATAAGCTTACATATTTGTTTCAGGTTGGTCAATTCCATAGTCCATTTTGCTTGGGCCTCAGAGAAGTCCAGTGTCAAAACTAAGCTAAACTCCTGCCCCGATAAAAGGCAGGAACTGAAATGTTCAGAGGTAAAGAACCTGGGAGACGGGATCTGAAACATTTTAGAAACAAAGTGCAATATCACTCACTGAATTTTTCTTCATTCTCCATTTGTATGTTACTATCTTTTTTGTTTGTTTGTTTTGTCTGTTTATCATGACGATGTATAGATATTCTATGAATATACTACTTTCTGAATGATTTAACCTTTTGTCTAGTTCTTCCTTTTGATTTGAATAAACGTTTTGTTCTAAATGACAATGGACTGTGATTTGAATTTTTATGCTGAGCACAATCACACCACAACAACAGTACTGTTACAACTGATTTTCTGACAGAATCGCGACAAAACATCACTTTGGCAAAGCGGCAAACAGAGTTCGAATGAAGCTGCGGATGATTAATCATTACCAGCAGCTTTACACTGGCAGAAAACTGTTTTATTTGGGTCAGGACAGCTTCAGATTAGAAGCATGCAGGGTGCCACTGTGCTGGACGCAGATTATCCTCTTATAACTAGTGCAACACTGCCCCTGGAGGTGGCTTCATGTACTGCACCTCCTCTTGTTTGCAGAAAGTTACATGATAATACAACCCAAAGACTTTCGTGGAATAAGGTGTTCTTTAATCCTAAGAATAATAATACAATCAATTACAATTTTATTAAAATTTTCATTTGCCACAGAGTCAACTGAAATCATTATCCCCAAAATGAAACGATCATGGCCTCTACACCTCAGGGTTTACTTGTCTTTTCAGTCGGCTCGTACATGTCCATGCTGGTCTCGAGTGACCAGAGTTTCCAGAGGTTAAATCGGGATTCCTCAGAAGAGAGAAAAAAGCAGCACTTCTTTTTTTCTCTCCCTCTGCTTAAGTGCCACTTATGTGAATTATGGGACTGCTTCAGGTCTGAGTGATTCAGAGTGCCAAGTCATTTACTCAGAGACTCCTTAACTTATATTACAGGCTCATTTTCTTTTATTGAAGTTTATGTCCCTGAAATCGGATGGTTTTGAATTTGCAGAGCAGATCTTTTAATGCTGACCAGGCCGGGTCTGTTAAGGTTATTCAGACTAATGGTGGGGGAAAAAAACAGACAGAAGGAAAATAAAAGGAAATAAAAGCCTTCAAGAACTAGTACAAACCGAATAAACCATGGGAACTCAGATGAAACACAAGGAACAAACTCAGGGAACAAAACAGACAAACTGAGCGAGGGAGAGGGGAGAGACAGGCGTTAACACAGGTGATCAGGGACAGGTGACACATGAGGATGAACCTTGCAGAATAAAACAGGAAACAGTAATTAAACCAAACACACAGACGATGGCGGGGGTTAGCTGTTGACCTCATGGTGATCAGTCTCAGCACCTCTCTCCAGGAAAGTCTCAGTGAAACCTTACACTGGTTGAAGGCCGCCGGCCGAGTGAACGACAGTCACAGGTCGACATACAGCAAAACACATGATTTATTGATCCTACTGAATGATGGAGGAGGTATCAGCATGAGACGTCAGTGTCATTTCCCATAAACCTTTCAGGCATCATTCCCCTTTGGTGACTTTAACCCTTTTCTCCACTAAATTCTAATTTGCAGAAATGTTTTAACATTTACCGAACACATGTGACCAATCTGTAAACGATTTTGGAAGCATTTACAGCTTTATTTGTGTCGGGCTAATATTTAACTTGCATAGGTTGCAGCTCTCTATCTCTATATACGGCTGCTCCTGGTCTGTCCACACATGACCTATTTATAACGTCCAAAAGTCTGTTTTGTAAGCAGCCAATCAACTTTGCTTGCAGCATATCGACCTTTGCATTACGTCAAACCCGGATTCATGCAAATTGATTTTGTTGTATACGAGTGTGAGCTTTCAGATGGTCGGGCTGGGAGGAAATGCACAGGATGGCTTCTGAAAAGCACAAACGTCATCGCTACTGCAAAACTGGACCTGGCTGTTTTTATTTCATTTTATTTTATTCATTTAACTGTCCTGCAAAGAAATGACAAACCTCGTCTACACTTTGAACTGACGCTGATGCGTTAAATCCAAAATGACAGCTCATCAAGTCCACTGGGAATTCTTGCACATTATCAGTTTGAACCGGCATCAGTGATGACTCAGCAGCCCCGTCAGCTTTGACCAAGCACTTCAGTCCCCTCCGCCCCTCAGCCCCCTTTGACTTTTGTGGGCCCAGGCCTTTGTGGGTGTCTGACCCCTGCAGATTGTCAAAAAAAAAAAAAAAAAAAAAGGAGGAGGGGATTATTGAGGGAGAGCATAGATTGGGGCGACGTGCATGCATGTGTGTGCGGTGGGAGTGTTGATTAGCAAGTGCTGACGCTACACAGGCCTCAGCTGTTTCCTCTCACCAGCTAATCCCACTACCCAGAAGCCCCTGTGATCCAGAGGTTCTCAGCAGCTTGCTGTGACCAGGCACGTTCAGCATGGACGGGGAGGCTTGGACTGAGGCCCCCGTACGTCTGCCTGCCAGTGCCACATCATCACTGTGACATAATACAAAATAACACACACGCACACACACATCTCTGCACTGAGGCGTAGAGCACGGCATCGATGTGAGCCCACACATTCCTCGAAACAATGGAACAACCGTTATTACGAAAAGGTCTGAAAATGTTACATAGTAACTGATCCACAGAGAAGGATATGACTTCATAAACTTGACTGCCGTTTAATTAAAGTCAGAAGAGTATAATGTCCTGCTGGTGCGTGTCATCTCAGAGGAATAAAAATGCTTGTTCTCCTGGCATCATAAAATCACTCTAAAAATGACAACACACACAAACCTCGTCACACTTGATGAACATCTCTTGAAAAACAGTGTGTTGATGATTTAAAGTCACATCCAGTTCATCCAGAGGCAGCCTGGCCTCTACACCTGGTAGCTTGAATCATTCACAAAACTGAGCTTCCGTTTAGTTATCATTAACACACAGGCTTCTGTGTTGTTGTCACTGCTTTGTGTCAAACATTAATTCTTCATAACCTGTTTGCCCGATGAGGCAACAGGAAAAGTTCCACGAGGAAGGTCACCACTTTGCCTCTAGTCCTGGAACGCACGACGTATCTCTCCAAGAATCTGATCCAATCCATTTATCCACATTTCTGACATTCTTTTTGGGGATATTCTAAACCAAAAAAATATTTTATGCGTGAGCCCTTGTAACCGATCAGTGTAATTCTTGTTTTTTTTTCCTGCACAAAATCATCTGATTGGTCTGTTGTTTTCCTTCTTGTCCAGAAGCCACAGACCAGATCGTAAACTGCTAGATAAACTACAGCACTTCCTCGTCCGAGCACCCTCACCAGCACCCTGTAGGTTATAGGTCGCCCAGTCTCACAGCACAAAGTCATCTGCACATGAATCACTTATTAAGCTTAAAATATCTGAGACAGTACCATGATTTATGCCCTATGTATTCTTAATTTTAAACTTTTAAAGGTCGGGATTGGATAGATTGCAACCATTGAATTAACCTTTGTTGTGTATTCCCACAGTAGTGAATTATATTGCATATGGTTGCCCTCAGTTATGTACAGCATGTGTGTAATTATGTTGGAGGAAGGAGAACATTTTATTAATCTCCAAATAGGGAATTCACTTTTTTCACTCTACACACAAAAACATTCGCCTCCTGTTCACTTCCATTCTCCATTCGCGTGTGAAGGGGTCTCATAAGGTGGCGGGGCAAATCCGCATCTTTGCTCGTTCAACTTTGGTGAACTTTGAGCGGCAAAGTCGTGGCCATAGCCAATAGCAAAGAAGTGTGTCACACTGACTACAAACCAACAAACTGAGTTTGACGTGCCTAACATCCTGCACTGCCTACTCAGGCACCAAGGGCAGTTGGGGTTACAGTGCCTTGCTCAAGTGAGCAAGTGAAGCGAGTGAGTAAAGAAGTTGAGCTACGCATGGTGACCTTGTGCTCTCTGATAGGATCCCTGCAGCGGACGATGCACATTATCCAACTACCTTCTGAATACAGGCTTTAAGCCCAACAAAGGCCTTCCACGTGAAAGGCCCCTCTGCAAAGCCGCTGTTTGGTTTGTCCATTCTGGGCTACTGTAGAAACATGGTGCTGCAACATGTTGGACTCTGCAGAGGCTAATCTGTTCCCTCTATCACTATAAAGGGCTTATTCTAAGGTAATGAAAACACAGCGATTCTTAGTTGCCAGTGACTGCGCTAATGAAACCATCTGTCTTAAAAATGATAGTCCATTTCATCCAAAAGATCACAGTAAATTCTGCACACTGGACCTTTGAACACCGGAGTCTTTGAGTTTCGCGTCACATTTTTGTAAGTTGCATATTGGATCAGGACTGGCTTGGATTGCTTTCCCATTAGAGACACAGTCAGGAATGATACAGAATGACTTATTAGAGTTTAGTTATCACATCCTGTAGAAAAGGAACACATTCATCATGTTTTTCATCAGCCCTCACACACACACACACACACACACACACACACACACACACACACACACACACACCAGCAGCAGCAGCAGCAGCACTGCAGCCAACTCCATCTGTTTGGGGTACAGACTTGCTCTGTCTTTCTCATCGGGCACAAAGAAAGGAACAGGGATAGTAGTCTACAGATAGACTGAATGGAGGCGGAGGAGGGGAGCAAGTTTTTCTTTTTTTTCTCAAGGGCTTTTTCTTCATGATCTCTCTCTCGGCAGCTGGATCATTCCAGTTTGAAGCACTTCTGCTTGAGGAGGCTGACAGCAGAGGCTGCTGCTTTTTCATCGGCTGTTTTTCGACCTTGCCAGGAACAAGTTGTTTACCGTCACTGAATGCACCACTATGGTCAGCCAGAAGAGAGAAAAACTTGACCGTGACACAAAGCAGGACCTCTCACTTCTGCATATTTACTCTGCTGTAATTGCATATTAGCAGAGAGAGAGAAGGGCAGCATGAACCTTTTGTCACCGCGTCTTGTCTCCGTCAACATGTGTGCAAATGACATTTGACTGCAATGAGATCTTACATATATATATATCTTATATTAACATTGGTACAGCGTGTGCATGTCAGCAGCAGCTGCTGTGCATAAACAGGACATGTCTGTTGTTTTTTAGACTGCTTTATTCTAAGTAAGTCCCTGCACGAAAGACAGATGTAAGATTCCTCTTCTAATCGCAGCTTCAAGTCTCCTGAGTCTGTCCTCACATCACCGCGATGTGCCATTGTGTACAAGGATGTCATTTGTTAACGAAAGGGGAGAAAAACGGCTGTGGCCAGCAGTTGCAGAGGCCTCAAGACATGGACGAGGTATCTATGATGATGGTGCTAATTAAAAATCCTTTTAAATATCCTCATGGGCTGTTGTGTCCCTCCAGGTTTAGTATGGACAGGAACCTGATAGGCAGAGTGACACTGCTATGTTCCCATGCCAGGACTCCCATTCCCGCCATACCAAAGTCCCAGCATGGCCAGCATACCACCTACAAGCATCCTTCACACACACACACACGCACACACACATGCGCCTGCCCACCCGCATGCACGCACGCACTTCAATGGCATGTTTGCAACTCTTTACGCAGCACAAGCTCAGGACCCTGTTGTTGCTACAGTCTCGTTCCTACCGCTTTTTGCAATGGCAAAAATAGACGTAGTTAAAGGAACGGGTCAGGTTCAAGGTACAGGAGATAATATTAGGTGTCATTTTAATTGCCCAAAGAGACAAACTGTATGTACTAAACTGGGCCAGCTTAATCTCCAAATGCACCTGTGAGACCGGAGATGAGGGTAGATCCGGCCCTCCAGTGGCAGTTGTAACTGAGCAGCAGAGAATGACGTCAGTTGATTTTTGTTATTCAGACTGCGGAGGGATTAGGAAGCCTACAGCTATACGGTTGCATACGTAGGATTTCAGCCAGGCTCAAGCTCCCTGACAGAGAGAGTAAAAGGAACACTTAAAGTCCTGCCAGAGACAGGCCACAGGGAAAAAGTCACATGGAATACATTTTTCACAGATTGCATTTGGCTCCTTCTGTCTCTCGACATTTGCAGTATTCTGTGCATTCACATTGTTTTCTTTCACTCCCAAAAGTTTCCATCTTAAGTCTCGTCTCATCACCAGATGCGTTTGACAAGCTTTGCAGAGGCCAAAGCTGCTTCGACGGTCCAGGCAACGTTACATGGGATGACATTTCTTATCATAACCGTGTCAGGAAGACTGATGGCACCCAGCACTCTGCATGACACCGACTCAAGGAGAGAAACAAAGTCAGTCATCAGTCAAGTGTACCGCACAACATGAAGTGTTGCGGTGTACTGTGCAACTGGGACTGCTGCATTTCCTCAACACTGCAAGCAATGCTCAGTGCTTTGCTCTATTCTGAGAGCTCAAGGGGAGGAATGGGAGACATCTTCCCCAGTAACACTCTGTTATGTCACTGAGAATTTGGCTCCAGAGCAGGGAGTGGGTGTAATTCTGTTGCAGCCCTAAAAAAAGATGCTTAAAATCCACCTAATGAACTGCAAAGATGTTGCAGTTAATACCTTGTTAAGTGGTGGCACGATCTGATATCGCTGTGTTGGTGTCGTTCCAGGAGAATCTGAATTAATGCTGCTCCAGGACCATCAGTGCAAGTGACCAGTCTGTTTTTTTTGTCATAGCTTTGCAACTCGGTGTAAAAGACTGAAGAAAGAAGCACATGGGAGAAGTTTTCCTTTCTGACACTGTGTAGTGTTGTAAGAGGCTCTCTTTTAACCCAAACAATGTTTTCCTAAACCTAACCAAGTTTTTTCACTCCCTGTAACTTAACAAGTAGTGACAGAAAATTGAAAAGAACTTTAAGTGAACAAATGGGATACAAACCTCAGAGAGTCCTACACTCCAGCCCTTTAGCCACACAAATTCAGTCCAGAGGTGGACGAGAATTATGGTCCCAGAACAATATGATCTCAAGCAGCACTGGCAGCCTGGCTACTGTCCAAACAGCGGTAAGAATCCCAATTTGTGCTCGAAATCATGACCTCAGTGGAGGAGGCAATGTAAAACTGTTGGTTGTATTAATAAGTAGGCAAGTTTTGAAAAAACGGGGCCCCGGTGGTAAAGGGAAACACGTATCAACGGGGAAACAACCTTTGACACAACACCAGCTCTCTCCATCAAGTGAATTCCCGTCCTTTCACTCTTGTTTTACATCGATTTCTATCAGCCTCCATCTTCCTCCCCCATCGGCGGGGCTCTTTATTCCTTTCTACACAGTTATTCCACTTGTTACCTGGGGTTAGTGACACCAAGTACAGGCACGACTCTTCCTGTTTTGGCTGCACGATGGCAGACGCGCTCGCTTTGTGCTGCATTTCGCTTTCTTTTTTTTCCCAGAGAAATGCGACCCTGTGGCAGGGCGATCAGCGCAGTGAAAGCCAGGTTTATAGGGAACCAGTCTATACGTGGATGGTGTCATTTTCCTATAGTCATTACAGTGTGCAATCAGTTTTTACTTCACGCTGATGAGTTAAAGTGAAGAGGCCATCTATTGCCAGTTTAAGTGGTGACTTGATTATATGTCTGCATTAATTGCTGTCTTAATGACCTTTTTGAAGACCCCTAGTGATTAAGTTACTTCACAGTCCCTTTCCATAAGTCTATTTGCAGCATATAGAATATAATATCCAAGGGCAAGCGACCAAAATCAAGCATGATTGCGCGAGGTGAAACTTGAAGTGCTTTTTATGCAACTCCTTCCCCAAAAGTCCTTGGTCACCTTATGTTCTCTTTCAAGGGGATGAGAGGCCGTGCTGAGGAATGCTGTTTCACCGCTTGTCTTATTTTACCCCGCTGGTCCCCTGTGGAAGTCGCTCAGTTTCCTTTTTTAGCCACGGCTGACTCATAGCATAGCTGCCAACCCTCCCCCTACCTTCAGCTCAAAGTCCCTGCTCAGCTTTAACTCTCCCTCCCCGTTCCTGCTCAGATTCTCCTGAGTCACAGGGAGCAAGAGACACCCCTCTCCTCACCCCTCCTTCCCCGGCCTCCCCTCCTCTGCGCGTCTCGCTCCTGAAAAACAACAGGTGCAGCGGGGCCTGCGGAGGGCGGGCTGTCTGATGCGAAGCGTGTCCAAGCCTTCCGAGTCACTTCTCACCGTTATTTCACCCCTCGGCCTCCAAACATCCAATCTGTCACCCCCCCACCCCCCACCAAACCATCCTTCACCCAATCTCCCTAAACCCTTTCACCCTGTCTGCCCATCCCTCCACCTCTATCCCCGCCTTTGCTTCACCCCTGCCACTATTCCGCTCCTCTAATCTCAAACTCCTGCCACTGTACTGGATATAAATTCTCCATGCGGGGGAAAATTATACTTTGTCCTCTGTAATTCCCATTGAGCTTATCTCGAGAGTGACCTTCTGTTTGTGAAATACTTGTTGTCCTTTCAGTTTACACTAAATGTCTGCCCCACATACCTTTCTCTATTGCTGAAACAGAAGCCCTTTTTACACGATGGCGCATTATCTCTGCAGCGTTGGTTCGCCAGTTCGATGGTGATTCACACAGAGCGAAGCATCTCCGCCTTAAAAACGAACTGCTGTGTAATTCAGACAAAAGCCAGCGCTGCAGCTCCTAAAGAGGCGTGACGGTACACGTCATGATGATGGCGTCGGTGTGTTTTCAAGGTGTTTCCCGGTGTCCCCTCGTCAATCTAAACCTGTGGACAGTTTATAATCATATGGATGCTGTTATAATGTGTAGTGATTGAGATCCTGACCCACCAAACGTCCTGGAAAGTGTCAAAGTTGAGTTTTTTAAACCAGAAGCTGTCTGACTCTCTCGCGAGGACAGGGGAAAGTTCACTGAAGTCTCGGTCCGGACTGACACTTGCGGTGATTTATTTTCATCACAAACACTCGGTGAGCTGAAGTTTTTTGCCGGTGACAGACGCTGTTTTTTGGGCAGAAATGTGACGAAGAGTCAGTAGGACAGGCAGGAGGACAGATGCTTCTCCACGTACAGTTGAGGTATTTTTTTCCCTCATGTAAGTTGCTACAGTGACTGTGTTACTTTTGTTTGGTCATGTAATGTTGCTTTGTGGGAAATGTCTCTTTATCAAGTTGAGTGAAGGACCTGTGCAATTATCAGACTGAATGGAGCCCCCGCTCGGCGCCGCTGGCTTATTCATCCACACTGGTTCAGTTTGCCAATAATACGGCCCTTATACTACCTCCAGAGGCGGATCAGTGGCGGTGCAAAACTTCACCCCTCGACACATCTGAAACCTTCACACAGAGGAGGAGGCGGAGAATTGGCGCAGGATACCTGCATGCAAACAGCAGTGTGAATGGGGCTAGTGCATGCCTACACTTACTTCCCTGTCTGGTGATGCAGATGCTGCTACAGCAGTCATGCTGCTTGTTGCGCCGCATTCCCAAACTTTGACCATAGACGCCTCTTTTGTGGGTCCAAAATGTTTGCTGCCTATGATGCCTCTATGGTTACTAGGCCATCAGGCCTGTTGCACAGGTTCTAGACATCAGATCGTCTTACTTCTTTAACCCAGATCGCGTTGAACACCCACAAGATGATAGCCCACTGACTCCTAAAATAGTATAGGTGCCCTTAACACAGTAATATGGGGCAAGTTGCATAATACAGCATCCAAGGGGCAAGTAGGCAAGTCTAAAGGGGTTTTGCTGTGGGTGTCCTTTCCATTTTTCTGTGTTTAATTTGGTGAGTAAAAGTTCCCTAGGATGTATGTTGACGGGCTCGAGGCTCCCTGTGCTATATTTAGGTTTATACTAGTGTGAAGCCCTTTGATCTGCCGTTGCAATGTCGAGACATAAACCCACTTTACGGTGAGGAGAACTCATAAAAACATCTCTTTGGCCCCGCTCAAAATAGGAGCGGGACACTCGCTGTTGATTAGTCTATATATGAGCTGACATTAAAATCGACCCTGCAGCAGCAGCGGCAGTGATTCTGAAGAGCCGAGATGAGTGATGTGATGTTTTCTGTTTTCCATTTTCAAAAAAAGTGGATAAGCAACCGGTTGGTCTACTTCATTGTTTTGTTACAGATGAAAGACTTGAAATGAGAAAATATCAGCGTAGTGTTTCCAGAGAGCGGCTCAGCCAACAGCATTTCTGTTCGGAGGTTTGACGACATCTTTCGCAATAATCAAGTTGCTATGTTTAGCTAAGTGATACTGTTGGAAAGGCTTCAGCTATAAATGGAGCACAATATCGACACTCCACACTCAGCTGATCTAACATCTGATCATCTCAGGTGTATAGCGTGGCCCACTGCTAAGACCACTTATATTTCCTCTCTTGAATGTCTTGTCAGACATCTCGGGACTTCAGCTCATGTTCCTGAAGTTTCCATCGGTGAGTCTGGCCTGGTCTGGATTGGACCGGTGGGCATTACCCCGAGCCTGATCTTGCTCCCTGGGCTAGACGGACATGTAAACAACCCTACCGGTAAATCCAGCTAGTGTCGGTAAAGCTCAATCCAGCTGAGCGGATAGGAATAACCAGGAGGTTAAATAACAAGCGAGGACACAGGCCGACATCGTTACGGACCCGGGTGAACAAATTGTCCCCTAGCAACGCTCTTGGTTGTTTCTAAATGACAATTTGATGAAAGCCACCAAAGTTATTAATCATAACAAAGTGGGAGCTGCTGAAAGGGTTGATGGGATTTCAGTTGGCTCTGTGACAACAGGGAGCCCAACAGAGCAGGGTTACACAACCCAGGACGAGTTGCAATTATTCATCTTTTTCCAGTTTTTTCAAATATTCACCCTCTGTATCACTTTTCTGTTTTCTACCACTGTATATCGGCGGCAGCCAGCAAGAACTCCAGGTTTTTGACGAAACTTGTGCCTCACTCTTTGGAGATGACGTAAGAAGATTAGGAGTGAGGCTGGGTCTTCTGTCGGGTCTGTGTGTTTTGGCAAACCTTGCTGAGCAGTGGAGACAGAAGGATGTGAGGGGAGGTGATGTTTAGTCAGGGAGAGGCTTGCACACTTTCTGGAACTTTCGGAGACTTAGCACAGGTCAACTCATCGGCATTCGTATTTCCTGTTTTTTCATAATCTGACAGTCTGCTGATGCTTCTTCCAAATGTTTCTTAGCTCACTATTCAAATATTGACTCTGGTGGTTCTCTCTCTCTTTGTTGTAGATTTTATTTTCTGTCTCTCCTCTCCTCTCCTCTCCTCTCCTCTGTGATGAATCACCACTGAGTCATGAGGGTCCAGTCCGGGGCCGTGGCTAACTGTTCCAGCTGACAGGGATCAGCCAATAGGAAAAAGGGGATGGACCGCACCCTTACTAGATCCACCCTCGCTGCTACTCCAACATCTGACTGTGCACACATGGCATGATTCGGAGAAGTGTCTGCCTTTACTTTCAAGGAAGCAGCCTCCTTACCTCCGCAGTATACTTCCTGGTGTGCTCAAATACAGCATATTTTCAGTCACTTTATCATGTTTAAAAACAAAAAAAATGTATACATTTTCTTCTTTTATCATCTCTAGTGTGTGGTGTCATACCTATAGGTATTACATTCCTCAAAACAGGCTGGTTTCGCTTCTCTCCCCACCTCTTTCCAACAAGAGTCACTCTAGGACAAGGGCGGCCTGGTCCAGTCTGCTCCAGTTCTCTGACTCATTTTAATCATTTGGAGCGGCAGCCAGAAAAAAAAAAAAGGAGAGACTAAAAGGCTACTCTCATTTCATCTAACTGAGTCAGTTTTTGGCAGCCGCTCTCTTTTCCCTCCAAATAAGCAAAGCTGCAGCAGCAGGCGCTGCAAAGGGCTCCGTTTATCGTCACTGCGAGCTGAGCAGACAGAGAGGAATGTGTGACACACATCAGCGCAATCGTCCTCTGACCAGTTCGCCCTCTGCTCACCATGTGCTCGGCTACTTCCTGCTCCTCTCACAATGAACTGGAGTACAAAAGACTGGAGTGTGAATTATGGTATTTTTAAGCCCGGCCCCTATTTTGACGTATTTCACATATAACCTAGGCCCCGTTTTTTAGAATAGTACATATATAAGAATTCCCAACTCGTCAAACCCTGACAGTTGGGATGGAGGCCGTCTCGACCTAAAATCCCAAACGGTCAGTAATTGATGAGTTCGGAAGTCTCGTTCAAGGAGTCGAGTCTGACATCCTCTCAGCTGGACTGTCAAAATCTGTTAAAAAATCAGTTTCTTGTTGGTAGTCCCTCAAGACTCCTCTCTCCAACTCTGACTTACGTTTCCACCATTGTCCTCCTCCCCCTTTTGTGAGATTTCCGAGCAACGCGTCCTCTTAAGCCAGACTTGTAGTTCTGGTTAAGAGAAGTCTCTTATTCTCTGTTATTGTTTTCCGAAATGTTGTCAGACATAAACAAGCATGGTTACATGACTCAGCTCTGCCGGCTGTGGCAATCTATTGCGTAATTCCCAAATTTTTGGTAGGTACAATTGGACACACCGAAACATGCAAATACAGGGCTCGGGTTTAGAAATACTGAAATTTCCCCTATATGCCAGATATTTTAAACAAAGATGCACAAAGCCATCTGGAGGCCAATGTCAACACAGTCGTGAAAACTCTTTATTCATGAAGATGATATTTTTTTCATTGTTCCATTTATCACCTTGTGCCCAAAATCTTTACTCAGCCAACTTGTCACCCTGTGTGTCATTTTACAGATCCTCGGCCAAGCTCAGGTGTCAGCTCTGATGAGAAGAAATGAGAGAGACGAGACTGCGTTCACGTCTCACTTCGGGTTCATTATTGTGGTCGGCTAAAACGCTGAAACACCCACACAGCTGACTGTGATGCTGCCAGCGCCAAACTCTGCATGCGCCTCCCTCTGTTGTTCCCCATGCCCCAGGATGTGGAACAACAGGTGTTCCACTGTAAACCATACCTGACCTGTGGAGCATGCGGCGTATAAAAAGGTCGCATTAACTCTGAATAAACACTTCCTGGTAAAGATGTTCAAAGTACAATCAGCGGTGTAACATTGAGGTGTGACACAGAATGGCTTTCAGGTACGGGAGCACAATTTAAGATGGCGTTGGGCATCTGCATGCCTGATCTTGCGCTCTAGCCTAATGTTTAAACACACTGTCTTCAGTTTTCTGATGACCTCAGAGATGTGTCTGTGGGGGGAGTCATGGGAATGGTGGAAAAGATATAACACTTAAAAATTAAGTTCATATCAAAGTTTTTCTCTCCATCATCACAGTCACTCCATTGTTCCAGATTGGTCAGCCCCCTCCCCGAGGTCCTGCCCGGACTGCCTTGCATTTGACATTTCATTACAGACACCCAACAATAACTGATATTGTTCCCTCATGCAGTCTGAGCCTGCTTGGGCTGGTTACTCTGCCTCATGTTGCTGCTGCTACTGCTGCTGCTGTTGATGCTGAAGAACTGCTGGATCAAACCAGTTGTGTCTGGCTGGACACACACAGAGCCACCAGTGTGACGCGACGACTTACCCTCTCTGATGTGTCACTTCCTTTAGCTCAGAAAGGTCACACGTCTCTCCACTGAGGTCGCCAGAGGTTTTCACTCCAGCAACTTTCTCCCCACATCCTCCCGTTTGGGCTTAGCTGTCGTCCTTTTCCGGGTGCCTGCAGATGTTAACGGAGCTGCGTATCTGTCAGCATGATGAGCCACATCTCCACTTATCGTGCTTGGATTGCGGTATTCATAGAGTGCATCCTCACCACTGAGGTCAGAAAGTGCTCTGTCTCTCCAGGCAAACATCATTTACTCATTTGAGTGCGAGGCACTTCGTCCTGTTTAAACAGGACTGACACAACAGCCCGGGGGACAGAATAAAAATGTTGCCAGCTGACGTATCTGCAAATGACTGCTACGTGTCGTAGGCCACGAACCATGTTGACATTTCTACAATAAGTGTCACATCATGTTCACAGTGCATGTTCGTGACCTGACTTTCATATCGGGAGGTGGAGGGGACGGTGCTGGAATTGAGCAAGAAGCCGGCCAAGCCAGTCACCGCAGCCTGAGACTGTGTTTCAACATCTGTAAGTATTAAACCGCTGGCCTAAAGACACAGTTTTCCAGGCATGGTGACGTCAAAAACTGGATATTTCTGGCAGGAAGTTGAGACATCTCCGACCATGTTTTATAGTGGCCAAAGTGGGTTCTTTTAAAGCAGACCTTGTGTGCTTTTTTTGTTTTTTCCTTTCCTTCTGCATTTATTCAGGAGGTGGGGCACTAAAGAGAAATCAATTATCAAAATCTGTTTTTTGGTGCAGCACTGGACAGAACCAATGTGTTTCCTGAGCATTAAAGCATGTAAACCTATTCTAGTAGTAACCCAAAAGAAAATCATGAACCTGCAAACATGATATGCCTCCTTTAAGCCAAAACATGATCTTTCCCTAACCCTAACCAAGTGTTTTTTTGTGCCTGAACCTCGCCAGGTCACAGACACAACATTGTTTCAACATGATATTGAAAATCTGAACCTAAAGAACTGGAAAGTTGCAACAAGTTGCAACAAAGTTGCACTGTGGTTTGCAGAAACATACATCGCCAACATTTATGTAGATGATTGGGTTGGGCACAGACTTAGATCAGAAAATGAGACATGGTGACTAATGGGTCAGATGAATGTTGTCTTTGAGGCAAACCCTCAAATTCTGCCTTCTCCTAATCCACGGTCGCAGGAATTTAAGAAACAGCGACGACACTGAGAATGCCGCTGATCCTGTTTGCGATCAAAAAGATGATACTGATGATGATGATGCCAGCAGTTGTGGGGGGGGGGGGATGAATGCCGTTGCCACAATAAATAGCCGTGAGGGGATGACAGGACGGCAGCTATCTGTCCCTCACAAGCATTAAGCTGTGACAGCAAAAGCGACCGGTGGGTGATAAGCAAAAACTGGTTCCAGCCTGCTTGACAGAGCAGCGCACGCCAAGGAGAAAGAGCCTGAGAGAGGCAGAGGGAGGGAGGGAGGGAGGGAGAGGGGAACGAGCTAGAGAACGTTCCAAACCGGCCTCACTCCATGACTCTGAAATACTTCATCAAGGCTCTTGATGTACACAGTGTGTGCACACACACACACACTAACTGGCTTTGCACACTCCAGCACAAATGGGTGTGGCGGTGGTGAAAGCGCAGCTCGCAGAGACCCGTACTTGACCTGCACTGGAACACAGCGCGGCTCTCAACAAACAGACAAAAGCAAATTTACAATACTCACAAATTTGGTCCTGTAAAGCTTTTCCATACAAACGAACACTCGGGATGAAAGGATCGCAATCTGAGCCTCAGATCTGATGTTTAATGGCTCTCTGTGCAGGTCTTTGTGTTGAGCAAAACAACATATGTCCAAACGTGATTACTATTTAAGGCTGCTGGGGGGTTGGGGGTGAAAATACATGTGGCAGCCAGCAGGCTACAACTCCAGTGTCAACTTTCACCCACATGTATGCATCTATACAGTACCAGCATACACTGAGGGTACAGACACAAAGGAAATAAACAGACATATATTAAAATACATACAGATGAGGACAACTGACACGATATGCCACAAAGGGCTTGTTGTGCCGGCCAACCAGACAGCATAGTGCGAACAAGATAGCGTGTCATTTGCAGACATGATACGTCTGCTCCCCTGGGCTACATACAACCCGACATTTATGCCCCCTCGTTCAGCCATGTTGGCAAGGCCAACGTGGACAGTGTTGCCTTTCACTTTACAGAATCACATTTCATAGAGCAGCAACAGCTACAACACACTGTGTCTACTGTAATACGGCAGAGAGAGGCTTTGAAGGGGCAGTTATAGACAGACCGAAGAGAAGGTCTGCCTTCTTTTCTTTCCCTCCCTCCACAACAGCTGCATTGGTCATCCAGGGTTGCTCTGCTACACCCCGCGGTCAGCGTCGATCAATGAACCTGCTCATTTCAATGAACATGCCGCATTGATCTATGACGTCTATGTCTATGGCTCAAGACGTCCAATTCGCTCCAGTGCTCCTGGCTACACCTCCACAGGCTCTGCTTTAATCTGCCTGACCTTTTGGAGTCAGTGGATGGAAAGAGTCAGAAGGTCACGTTGTCGGGCCTGGCTGTCAGCAGCCTCAAATAAAAACCGAGAGGACGCTAGACTCCCAGAAAGTACGATCAACACTCAGCGGCTCCAATGCACGTCATGTCCCGCAGTCAAGTTATTACAGAGCCACTGAAGCTCATTCCAAGTGGCTATAATGTTTTTGTTCGCAAACATGAAGAATCAGATGTTGTTTGTAACTAAAGGAGTTTGTCTCACTTTGTTTAAGAGAGCTCAACAACTAAAGCCATATGCTCTTTCTAATTGCACTCCACTAGACTACCTCACATTCTATTTTATCAGAATTCCCCACTTGTGACTAATGACTTTATTAGAAAATTAAACATTTATTAAGCTAATGCTGCCCTACAGAGACCAGTCAGACTGAAGTCAGGAAACGATATTTAAAGTTGTCAGTCTGGCTGGTAACCTGTATATATATATATATATTTTACAGGGAAGATTTAAGAGTCTTATATAAAGGCCTCCATATTTGGCTTTACAAGGCCAAAGTCTTAGTCGAATCGCCCAAGAATAAACACTTACTCAAACTTTTCAAGCAGCGAGACTCCACTGGCAATGCTGAAGCCACCAGATACCCTCCAGGAGCTGTTGGTGATGTCAGACACAGTGAGGCGGCGATGAGTGCGATGTAATTGACGTTGGATGACAAGACGGTGTGGGTCACTTCGGCTATTGAGGTGCAGATAGAGCAGCGCGCTCTCATCTCATTATAGAAAGGGCATCATTTACCATTTTAATGAGGGGTCAGTATAGTGTGCACATACTGTACTGTATGCACACGCACACATTTACTTTAATGTATGTACATATTTGCACCATGTCCTCACTGTGATTATGGCCTGTTCGCTCCCATGGACATGGGGACAGAATGCTCAAACAAACACGCGCACACGTACAAAAGCAACCTCATTTAAACATGTTTACTTTTTGCGCTTTGCATAACACGTCTGCTGGCTCTGCGTCCTAGCTTTCCCTGCACTGTGGCGTGTTTGAGGGAATGGCTGGCGACAGCATTGGGAATGTAGCACTGCGTGCGTCATATACACAGACTCACAAATGCTTACTAACAGTGCAAATCATCCTTGATGTTGACCAATTTTGAGGTTGTGACTGTAGACAGAAGTGCTTGCTCAGCTGTCTGTTTGGGACATGAGGAGCTTGAAAGGGTTGGGCTGAGCCTCCTCTTTCAGTGTGGAATCAAATCTTATGCTATCTTTTATGAGAGCTCTAGCCACTGTCATGCATGCACACCACACTTAACCGATAAAGCCAGGTACTCTCAATTAGATCTGCGACTTAAAGGTCTTGACGACGACGGAAATCTTTAGAAATCAGCCCCCATACCCTTCAAATTATCAGACAGACGTCATAGGAGGCTGATTACTTCATCAAATTACACCTACACATGGGGTAGGTTTACAGTGATTAGATGCAGTCCGGAACACTGTGAGACTGCACAAAATGTACTATTACGTTTGTTCAAGTGTGTGTCTTCGCCACAAGAGGCCTGAACTACCTGCAGTGCAGATCAATTCGAGCATGTGCAAACAGAAAAACAAGGGTGTTAACCAAAGCAACGGGTAGCACACGTTGTGACTCCTCCACCGCCACGTTTGGCCCTCGGCACCGCGACCACTCCTGACTCACCGTCTGGCTGCATTGAATCAACTGACGGGGACCGCTCCAGCCAGGCTTAATGTTTGCAACTGGGTCACTCTATTGTCGCCCGGGACGAGGTGTTGCGTGCTCCGTTTAAAGGTCTGACTCGCTTTATAGTCACCAAAACTGTACACTTATTCAGAGCCCGAAGAATTAAGGGAGAGTTTTCTTACTCGCATTGTGCTGTTTAGAAAGGAGCAAGCGAAAACAGTGAAAAGGTGGCATTATCAGGTTGCGGATATTCACGCCCCTCTCCATTGAATTTAAACAATGATGTAATCCATGGAGATTGCTGTTGTCATAATAAACTTGAACGGTGAACATCACTGACAGTATATGAATGAACACAAGGTCATTTTCTTATTGTTAGACCGTGTAACTTCATCTTCCTGCAAACCTGCCCGAAAAGAATGACTCTCCCAAAAAATACCGGTTAACAACTTCATCAACGGGGCAAGGCAAGCTGTGAAAAGAGAGAGATTGCAAATAGATCCTCGAGTGATGGGGATCTGTGGTCTTTTGTCAGCTGTGCGTTGAGGACGTTGGTGATTGGCCGATAGCTACGAGAGCAGAGTCGTCATCTGAGCATCCACACGGACGGACAGCAAATGAGTGTGAATCAGCTGTTGCCTGGCTGTCAGCGGTCTTATCTCTGTCGTTCCCTCTGGGCACAGACAGATAGAGCGAAGGAAAAAAAAAAAAAAGACCAGGGACTTCATCATAAACATTTCTGCCTCCGGTCTTGTGTCTAAGGGAACGAGGCTGGTGGGTTGGGACATCGGGCTGTTAAATTGCTCTGCCCCCGTACAGCCAAGAGAGGTGATTTAGATAGTTTGAACACTCATCTCCGAGCATCTCATCTGAGAGTCTATGAAGTGCTTGCAGAGAACTTTTATTACTTTTATATCAGCCAGCAAAATCAGCGCCTCACACATCTGAATATGCCTGAGACATCCTGCACAGGGGAAGAAGCAATCTTACACATTCAATCATGTTTAATCCTGGAGCTAAGGCTCATTCTTGACCTTTGAAATAGTAGTTTGGGAGGCAACTCCAATCATAAGAGCCTCTCCTTGTTGGATTGTCCAGATCCTTTTTGCGGGGCTTCAAGCTAAACGTGTGTTTGTGTGTGTGTGTGTGTGTGTGTGTGCGCGCGCGTTTGTTTGAAAACAATGGCGTCTCCTCAAGAGGTTGGGCGTAGCTGCTATAGCGTCAGTTACATCGCAGAGGAGATCCATCTTATTGAAAGATGAGCAAAATCAGAGCAGAGGGCTTTTCTTGATGGAAAAGATGTTTTCGCTCGTCTCACGACTGACTTTGGTAAGAGTTGGTGGTGCTGTCCCATGTTTAATCTGACCAGTGGAAGTCAGCCTGCGATAGATGGTGATAGATGCCTGCCAAGCATTAGGCCCATTTCTTTTTTGCATCCATTATTTTGGATTCTTGATCACTGAATCAATGAAATCGATCCAGATCAGCTGAGCTTTACACCCCTTTTAAAAAGTGGATTTACCTCTATTTTACTTAATAAAGTGGAGAGAGGAGATGGGGACAGAGGTAAAGTGAGCAATGGCTGAGGTGAACACTAACACACAGGCACACACACCCTCAGTGCCCGCTGCTGCTTGCTTGCTTACGGCTAGCGAACAGTAATTCTGTCTGTTCGGGACCGATAAACGTGAGATCAAACTCACTTGTGCTGAACACAGCTAGCTAGTTAGCCCTTAGCTCTCTTTTTAGCTCTGAGCTAGGTGTTGGTGTTTATGGCCAGGCTTCATCCATCTAGGCCCAAGCTTCATTACTCATTTTTCAATCAGCCATGTGGTTCAACAATGGCCCTTCAGGCACCTGACATGACGGCTGCCCTGGCCACTATTTACACTTCATGGGACACTCTAATGACAGACCAGGCCCGAGAGGAACACCCTGCTCGATGATGTTATCATACCACATGCAACAGCTGTGGCTCAAAGGTCATCAACAACGAGCAAACAATGAATCCTCATTCGTAGCAGCTGTCACTCTTCACTTCTTCCCGCCTTTTTATTGGCTTTTTAAAAGACTCGACAGATCCATTCCTAAGGGTTCATAAACTAATCTAAGCCTGCTGCATAATAAACACTTGACCTCCAGCATTAGATTAGATTGGAACTGTACACTGTGGCTTATTACATAACTAAAATATACTGCGAAACATGCTAAAAAGTGCGCTGGGTTCCCAATCGGTCAGCAGATTTCATGCAGCAGTTAATTTAGATGTCTATCAGCAGATCAAAGGTTTGGGAGCTTCTGCGTTTCTTCTGCAGCGGATCGATGTCCTTGTGCTCTGCAGAAATTAATGATGTCGGTCGCTCCGCGTCTCATCAACGATGATGACATAACACAGTCCAAAGGCAACGCAGTCTGCTCTAATGGACACATAATGGAAATATGTCTGAGCTGTAATGTCGCCACGATGGCAGGCAGCAATAATGCATTAAAATTAATTGCTCGTGTCTTAACTGCTTTTCTTAGAAAGGGGCAAGCGATGAAACAGACCTGTTAGAAATGCTCGGAACGACCTGTTGGCTTTTTCTTAGTTTTCCCGGAGGAACGACCAGCACTGACAGGTAAAGGAAAATGAGGTAACCAGCATGCGGAAAACAGAGACGAAACGCACACCAAACATTGTTGACCGAGGATGTAATAGGATTTCCATTAGGATACTGGTGCTTCTGAAACGTTGCTACTTGGCCACAGAGGTGGAGCGAAAAACAGGGAAAAAGAAAAGTTCAGCACATTTAGTCGCAACCAGCCTCCCACTCCAGAGAGGGGTGAGAGGAAGATCAATACATTTTATGGATTTCAGAGCGAAGAAACACTGGCTCTGATTCACTTCCTCAATAAAAATAAACTGGTTATTGTATAAAAGATGAAAACAGTCTTTTTTCTTCCCATTCTTCCCTCTATAGTCTCACCCCCATTTGCCTGAAGGAGAGAGAAGTCATTAACCAGTAGGAGGGAGGTTTATAAAGAAACATTTTCTGAGTGCCAAAATATCTTCAAGTATCACACTCGTATCCTAATGCTGCAGTGCTCTCATCATGTGTTGGCATCGTGACCTCAGCCATCATCCACACTGGACCTTCGAGAGGAACGTTAATTATCATGCAATGGTATCGGTGGAAATGAAAGGGTGGATGGATGATTCCTGCTTTAGCCCATCTCTTCTCTTTCAAATGTTCCATGCCTCTTGTGCAACCACCAAGTTCAGAAGTCGAGCTGATATAGGGCAGAGGTGAAAGGTCGGTGCACGAGTCGAGTAGACGTTGGATTCCAGGAGGTTCAAAGCTGGTGTTGAAGTTAAAAGGGGAATATTTGCTTGTACGTTCAGCCCATCTCCGTGACCTGATTCTTTATGGAGCAGATCAAAGGGGAGCCTTTGCTCTGAAAAAAAAATGCTGTTAAGTGACTCGAACATGACCGTAGAGCTCACATAATCTTAAGATTACGCATACTTTTGAAAATTCCCCATGGTCCTCATGCACTGCATCTGCGAAACCGACTCTCTGTGTGGAACTGGTTCTGTGAGGCAGTGATCGCTCAATCTGTGAGGGTGTGACCCCTGACCCCTGCGGGACTCACTTACATAACCATCGGAGGCACCCGTCAGTTGTAGACGGCCTGGTTAAGGGGCAAGAAGGAATCAGCACAGTGAAATGTAAAATAAATGGTCAATCATTTATTAACAATGTTACACAGTTTCTATCCTCAGCAGCAGCAGTTCTGCTGAGATCACATCATTCACTAAGTCTCTACACGGAAAAAAAAAATCCAGATATACATTCAGAAAACAACTCCATCAAGGATTTTAAAAAATTAATTTAGTAAAACATTTATGTATACGTTCATATATATATAAACAGATGTACAGTAAAAATCGCATACAGTATCAAAGATTTATATGAAAATGTTCTATTCAAAAAACTGTGTTTAGTGCAAAAGCATTTTATAATATAAAAATACTGTTGTAATTCTTTTCTGATATGAAGAACAGACGACATGGGATCCATGTGAGGTGAAAAGGTTAGAGGTGTGTGTCGGCGATGGGGATTCGTCTCAGCTCAACTATTTGGGAGTTGGTCACGCTCCCTCCATCGTGGCTTCCAGGGATGGACTCGTTGTCGCTGACGTTGAGGCCAGTCCCTGAGACAGACACGAACGGTTGCATTAAAATTTGTCTTTCTATTTATTATTCATCCTTGTAGTTTTCCCTCTATTACATCTCTGGAATTTCTATCCGTATAAGTCTGTGTCTTTTAATTTCAATTTTGAGAGCCATTAAACGACAGGCCCAACAAGGGGGTGCTTTATAAACTTTAAAAATTTTGGTTTATCGTGCATGAACACTTTAGAAAAACATTCCTGAGTAGATAATGTCTGAGAGATTTTGTGTTAAAACTACAGTGAAATGAGTGTTAACAGGTGAAGTGTGGTCCTACAGTTAGATTTTAATGGGTTAACACAACTTTCTGGTTGTGTATAATTAGGGATTTTGAAAGTCTACTTCTGTGAAGCTCCAGAAAAGTTTTGTGGACTACAAAACTTCACATGATGTTCATCAGCATGTGGGTCAGTGTATAATGACTTTATTTATTTATTTATTTTAACTTACACTTAAATATTCAACATCCACATTATCTGTCACATTTGCCAACAAAGCAATATGCAATCGATGCTAACGTGTCATAATCTCTGTGTTATCAGACTGTATACTGCACTGTATCTCATCAGTAGTGGCAATAAATGGCTGCTGTACTCTGATGTAAGAGTGGAAGTAGGCTGTGAAAGAAAGTAAATGATTGTAAGTCCAAGAGATAAATCATACAGCATGCTTGTTGATGTACTGTATTTACTGTGCAGTAAACACATGCTCAGTAATGCATGCAATGTATGTATAGCAGGCCTATTCAACGTAGATTTAAAAGAAGTGTTAAGGGGGCAGACTTCTATATTTCCACAGTTGATGAACAATGATATATAAAGTATACAAGGAAAAAAACAATGCAACTTTTCATTCTTGGATGGATGGATTGTCAGTTTGAGTCTTGTATATTCCCTCTACCTGTACTACCGGGGTTCAAACTTTTTTTTGATGAAATAATAGCATTTTTTTTAGCTTTTAACAGACGTAACTAATGAATGGGTTATCCTACTAACAAAATGTTCATATTGCAGCAAAGAGGTTGTTCAAAGGCCTCTGGTTGAATAGGTCTGCTATAGTATGCCAATGTATGAATGCTTTGTGTAATATGGATTTTATACAACAGTCACCAGGGCATGTGTACTGTGCTGTGGGTGTTCAACGTGAATGAAATGTTTCAGGTTTAGTTACTTCCCATCTTATTTTGCAGTGTGATCCTTATGTGACATGTTTTACCTTCCACTTCCCGTCTTTGTGTTTTTTCTCATTTGATTGCCCTCTTAGTTTCACTTGTTTCTTATTAGTCTTCCCTCTCTCGTGTATTTAAGTCTGTTTCTTTCCCTCTCTTGCCAGTTTGTTTGTTCTGTTTCCTGTTGTCAGTCCTGTGTCTCCCGTGTCCAGTGCTTCTTTGTTGTGTACTCTTTTGGTTTTTGGACTTCTTTATTTTTGGAATTGCCCCTGCCTGCTTCCTTTGTTTTTGTTTCCTTTTGTTGCCAGCTTTTTGTTGACTTCCTTTTGGTACTTGAATTTTGGATATTGTGTTTTGGACTTCAGCTTTGTTGTTAAAGCATTTTTTTTCACCCTTCTGCCTCCCCATGTCTTGTTTGGGCTCCTTTTTGTTTTTGAGGATAACTTGAGAGATAACAGAAAGAAAGAAAGAAAGAAAGAAAGAAAGAAAGAAAGAAAGAAAGAAAGAAAGAAAGAAAGAAAGAAAGAAAGAAGAGAATCTTATATAGATTCAGCAACTGTTGAAAGGATTTCTCCAAATGACTAGATTTGGCACTACATGTGCAGTCTTGATGTGTTTTCTTTCTTGAGAATCTAGTTTTTTCACTCCGCTCCCCAAAAAAGTGCATCAGTATTTGTTCATATGATTTACTTTTCTCATGTTTAAGTCAATCTTTTAACAATATCTCTAAAAGATGGAAGACACTAAATACCTGTCTCTGTCTTGATCAAGTTTGTTGGCTGTTAAAACACCAGAAGCAATAATGGAAATAACTTCCATGATATAACCAGGGGAGCATGAAGATTCGCTGACTAATGCAGTCAGTATGTCAAGGCTCCCTCTGACTCTACGTGATAAGAAAAAAACTACTCATCAACACTAAAACCAGCACGTTAATGATCAGCTCTGTGTCGTAACGAATGGAGTGCATGTGCTGCGAGTACGTGTGCTTCTGTGCGTGTTAATAGTTCACTGCCAAATGAGGAGTGAAGACCCTCATTACTGCCACTCCTCAGTGACCCCCATCAGGTGGTGCCCTATTATGTAATCCTGATGAGGGAATTATCTTTACTACTCACTGTCTGGTTGAGATTATAGCAGGTTTTAAGTTCAGTGTGACATGCACAGATAAACAGAAGGTCACAGGACACCAGGGAAGGTGTAAAATGGAAGAACATCCTTAAGAAATTGCAAAGAAGATTAAGCTGCAAGTTTGGATTCTATTCCCCACACAGCAAAGATCAAGTGTCTCCCTGACAGTTATATTTTCTTGAGGCCATGCCAAAGGCCTGCAAGGAGCCAAGTGATTTGACTTAATTAAATCTTCCAAACTTGCCTTTCTGCTACCCTGAATAACATGAATTATTACTTTGCGCTGCTGAATCTGCAGACGAGGGGACATATAAATTCCCTGGCCTGGTTGCTGCAGCCTCAAGGCTATTTAAGGTTGAACACCAGCCCTGCTCGGGACAGCAGGGAGAGGTCAGGAGAAGAGCAGACCAAGCCAGAGAATGCTGTAACTGTCTGCTTGTTTACTCGAGATTGATTGACTTGAAACACAAACCTCTGCGTCTGATTCACGCTCTCACCACACAATCAATAAGAGGATATTTCTGTCAAAGTTTTTTACTCGCTGTAACACTATCCTCTTATCCTAATCCACATTTATTAACCACCGTCAGCCTCTCCAGCTCACACCTGCTCGGAAGGACTTTTAATTTGGCTGTCTCCATGGTTACGAATTTTGTTTTTCTGGGATGCACGCTGGCAGCTCTCAAGTAGCTGCAGAAAATACTGCAGGCACCTAAACACACTGTGAGGCAACAACAAAGTAAAGTTTGCTGCAGGTTTCAGGATTGAAAACCTGCTCCGTCAAAGTCAAATCAGACCCCAGGCCTTCAGTTTTAATGGCCTAACCCAGAAGAAGAAGAATTGCTCAGTAATTTTTAATGATTAATTTATTTTTCTTGAGAGTTATTTCTTGCCACCATTATCCCAATAGATTAACCCTAAAATTCACCATGACCTGTCCTCAGTCCTATAAACTTTAGGGTCTTATTCAGGTTGGTTTGTCTGCCTCTGCGTCATACCTCTTATCTCTCTCAGAGAGAACACCATATGGAGGAGCATATTGTTGCTCTTTCCATGATGTGAGACTAAAGCAGACATGGATATGCTAATTGACAGTTTTAAATGATCAGCTGTCCATTACCAGGAAGAATAACAGAGACCATAAAACAATAAATAACCAGAGAATTAGAATCAGATCCAGGGATGAGCACCAGACAGAAAACTCTTTCTATAATTAATCCTAATCCGCAGAACAGAGGTAGTATGAACTTATTATGGGGTCTTAACAGTAAACAGCATGCTTGAAGATTACTCATTACATTACAGTGGTACAGCAGCATGGCTCAAATGGTTGACAATATCTTGATTCTGCAATGTGACACTAAAACTGATACTCATGCTAGCAAACTACATCTTCGGCCGCAACACTGAAACTCATTACTTGCTCATCATTTTCAAAGAAAGACAAAAGGATAATATTTACTTGATATTCTGAAAAATGAGGCTCACACTTTTCAGTGCATGGATTACACTGCCGTGCAGCTGAGCACATACGATCAGGGCTACAGCAGATTCTCAAATAAGATTTCTGAAAGCATCCCTGCATTTATTCAACATTAATGTATTTCTTGCACTCTTAAAGTAACAGAATACAGCTTGTTCATATTAACCATTTAGGATAGAAGCCTGCTTTGCCTGCAGTGATAAACCTTCTCCTTTTTTAGACCGGTCGTTTTCCAAGTGTGTGAAATTACTTGAGCAAAGTTCCTCACTTTCTGTCGATGTCTCACATTAAGCTCCTATTGGCTTTTGTCCAGCTGGGCCTGATTCTTATTCAGACACTGTGAAACAATTACTCACTGATTTAAAGGAGTGAGAAGAGGACTGTGTGCGTGTGTGTTTATGTGTGTGTGTGTGCGTCTGTGTATGTATTGGTGAAATATCAGTTTGTAGTTTGGGCCCTTGGCTAATGAAACGTTGATGGGAACAGAGGAAGAATGGTTGCCATGGCAGCAGAGAGCTTTAAGGTACGCAGAAGAATGACTAAGCAGGGCTGATTCTTATAGATGCAATATATACTGTATGGAAGTATACTGTGAAATAATGAAATACACACTGACACATACACAACACCTCTCTCTTTCTCGTTGTCTCTAACTATTATAAACTCATGACATCACTGTGTTTTCTAACTTTAAACCACATGTGCAACAGCTGGTTAAAGCTTTTAATTTGTAATCAAATTGAGTTTTTCCTTTGATATTTTAAAAAGGTGTTGGGGCCAACACATTGTTTTGGATTTTGGTGACAGTACACAGTGCCCTTATTTTTTATTTCAGAGAAAAGTACTAGCTCAGAAGTGTTCACAGGACATTTATTCATGCTTTCAGTCAAAGTTTGACTAAATCAAACTGATGTTTCTTATTGACTCAGTAACTTATTAAACTTGTCTAGTGAACTGCAAACCTTGAAACTTTTTTTGTGATGAAATGCTGAAACCAAAGAGAAAACTAATTGCAATTTTAGGGGCTAAAGCTGCTCAAAAATCATTAAACTTTGCATATTAGTTATATGTGATAAAAATGTTTGTGTTTTATGGCCCCCATGTATAGTTTCATCTAAATGTATGACACTTGGTACATGTGTACCAAGCTTAGACCTACAGAAAACTATCTTGTTGCCATGACCTTAACTCAACAGGAAGTCAGTCATTTTAACTGTGGTGCTTTTTTTGGGTGATTTGCACACATTGTTCTTATTATACTGTGTTCCTCTGCTACAGCCTGTCTTGGCTGGATCTCCATCAGACCTCAACAGGACCTTTCTGCTTGTATGTATGTTAACCCTAACCCAAAATAATAAACTTAAAATAATATTCAGCAAAAATGTGACAGTTTTAAGCATATTTGAGGTAGAATAATAGTAAAAAGATTTTATACAGCAAAAGAGAAATGTATTGTGCTACACCACATAAACAGCATGGATATGTAAGTGTACAATGCATCTGTACTTTCATGGGATCCTCACCAGTTTTTAAGGCAAATATGAGATCATCAAACTCCTGCGACTCCTCATCAGTGGTGACCAGGTTGGTGTTGATGAAGCCTCCCTCTGTGGTGTACGTCCCCATCACGGGACTGGGTTTATACACACTGCTGGGCTGACTGCTGGGTCGCAGTGATGCTCGCTCCCAGTCTGCTGACACCTGAAACACACAGATATGCACATACAGCTCTATGAGAATATGCACATTATCATGCATGACTCATAGTTGTTATGGAACTCTGACTGAACCTCGATTTATGTTTTTTTTTTTTTTTTTTTTTTACTGTACAACCTTGGCAATAACAAATTCCTTTGAAAATCTAATGAATAAACTTGAAATTGCATGATGGTAAAGAAACAGAACGTTACTTGATTTTCAAGTAAAAGTGAGATGTGAGGTTTGACCTTGAGAAAAGCAATGTAATGCAAATGTATTACCTCTGCCAAGAAGATGATGTTTTTACCCATGTTTGTTTGTTGGTTAACTGGCATTACACAAAAACTACTAAACAGATTTTCACGAAACTTGGATGGAGGATGGGTCTCAGGCCATTATCTTTTGCTGCTGATGTGGATAAAGGGATGGCTCCAGAAATCTATTCATGTAAACCATATAACATATTCCAATACATATCAAGGTATACAATAAAGCAGATAAAGTGTTCATGTGATGTTCATAAATATTAAACTGATGCCCAAAAACATAAACTTCACATGAGCGGAGGGCAAAATCAGGCTGACCTTCCTCCTCATCTATATTCTCTCTCTCTCTCTCTCTCTCTCTGACACACACAAACACACACACACACACACACACACACACACACACACACACACACACACACACACACACGCACACACGCACACACACACACGCACGATTAATTCAGAGAATGGTTTCGTCTGTCAGCCGTGTAATCATGTCTGTTAAGAGTTAGGGTCAGGCAGAGTTCATGTTGTCCAGGCACCCCAACGGGTTAAGGCCAACTCACAGGGTCACAGTGGGTTCATGGGGTGACAGCAAGGTTAGTGGGTTTAGAGTTTCATACAGAGTGAGCCTTACAACATGGAAATTATGCTGCCAGCACAGTCAGACAGATGACTGTCTATTAAGAGCCCCAAATTTGTATCTTTCAGGGCCACTTAAAGGGTTTATAATAAATTCATTTTGTGACGGGACACAAAATGTCAGAGAGTGAATTAAAAAGCTATGTGGAACAACAGCTACACTGTTTTTTGTGTGTTTTCGTATTTATTTATTTTTCACAAAAGCTACATGAATCCATCCTCTCTTCTTGTTTTCTGCTGTGTTCATTAATTATGAATGCCTCATCTGTCCACGTACATGCATAAATGTGTCTGTCTGTGCTTTTGTACAAACTTCTGAGGCTTGCTGGGCTGTAACCGGTACAGAGCGTCCCAGTGAGGTGAACAAAGCACCACCAGGCACCTCAGATCTGTCCTATCAACTCTGAGGGGATTCAATGTTCATACTACAGTCCTCTACCCAAAGTCTAATCTCACTTCAGTTTCCTTTTAACCAATGCACTCCACAAATTGACACTCATGTAACACTCTAATCGCCACTCTAAGCTGTCTCTATCTGCGCTCTTATTTTCTAGCTGGGCTGTAGCCAAATCTCAGAGAGGTGTGAGTGTGCTCTCATGAATAAAACAAGATTACTGGATTCCTACATGTGGAGAGAGACTGAACAGATGAGAGGGATTGGGGAGTTCCCAGGAGTAATGGAGTTAAACCTGCCCCCTTTTTTCTTTTCCTTCTTCCCCCTCCATCTCACCAGCTCGGTCCTTATAGGGTATTCTCCAGGGACACAGAGACTACAGAAATACTGCATGTGTGTGGCTCTACGGTGTGTATTCAGTGTGTGCTTACATGACAGAAAGGTCATAAGAGGAGCTGATGTGGGTGTTTGTGGGAGGTATGATGACCATGAAGACTCATTTAACATGAGATATACAGATGTTACATAAGTCTGAAGTGAACAGGCAAAACGAGTCATGAGCGCTTTCTGTGGAGTTACGCTCAGCTGATGTGAGAGATGTGTGAAGGAGAAACCAGGAATGGACAAATCGAGCTATGGGAATGATGGCATGGGAAAAAACCAGGAGGGAGGAAAATCAGCTAACAGAGGAGGTGGAACACACTGAGGAAAGGCAAAACCAAGATTGAGATGTTCCAATTACATACGTATGAAAATGTTTTTAAACAGCTTGGTCTAATTAAAACAAAAATAAAGTTAATTCCTACAAAATATAATAATATTTCACTCAATATTAGCTGGATTTGTGTGATTTTTCAGTCGGTTATAAAATGAGGATGTAGTTGGGAGTGGATGATGAATTGCACTGTAACTAAAAATGCTAAGAATTGGAGCAAAGACTACGGAACGTATGGGTTATAAATGCTGTAAATCTGTGTTATCAAGTATGTATAAGATGTCTAGCTTGCTTACACAGGTGTATTAGTTTCTCTGATAGACCATTAAGCTCTGTGTGTGTATGCAAGTGTGTGTGTTTACCTCCTCCATGGCGCTGATGAGATTCTGAGTTGATTTGCTGATGTCGCCCCCTACAGTGGTGGGTCCCCCTCCCTGGTAGGTCGAGTCGGGACTGTCATGGCCGCTCATCTCTACTGTGTAACTGGCTTTAGTAGGCCAACACAGCTGGTTGTGCATGACGAAGTACACCGCAAACACATACAGGCCCTGTGGAGAAAGAGGGGAAATCTGCATTAGGAAATAAGTTCAACATTCTCAACATCTCTGTTCATTTATGTTTTGCAAAGCTGTTCAGTATCATATACGATCAGTCTAAAGGTGCAGACATGAAATAACTTGCAGCCCGCTCTTAGGACAAAGTCTCTGATGCCGGTAGGTTGCATGATTGCTTGTACAACAGTACAAAGGTATAGAACAGCAGCAGCAATCTCTTGCATGATTGATGTAGTATTACTTCATCATTGAGACCATGACATCATTGGCACCCTGGTATTTCTGTTTCCTCCATTTCCTTGTCATTACCAAATCCTCTTGGTCAACAGCACCGGGCTGAGAATTACCCCAAAACACAGGAGTGTCAAATACCACAGGGGCATCCCGTATTTCACAACACCCATCCCCGGGTGATGACGGCAGACAGAGGTTGAATGCACAAGCGCACAAAAGTGTGAATGCATGTGCATATGGGTGAAGTCAACCACGCAGTCTTTGCAGACAGAAGCACAGTCTGACACACTGTGGTTGAGTGAAGAAATAGAGATGGAGTAAGTTCCTTCACACAATGACAGACAGTAAAACATTCACTGTCTTTGCAGAAGATTTCTCAGGAAAAGTCATTTGTGCCTGACGCCTTGTTCGGAACCCAATATTGCCAGCAGTTGGTAGGTACACCTGTCGCTTGGAAACTCCTGCAGCCAAAAGTCTAAGTGAGTTGGCCTCTATAGTTACATGTGTGCGAGCAAAACAAACATTCCTACTTTTGATGTCTATATTATTTACAGTATATGGAGTGAAAACTGTGAGTGTGAGAGCAGGATCTAAGAGCTAAAAAATGTAATGACATGCATATGTTAGGGTATAGTGAAGCAACAAGGCTAAGGATGCATTTTCTCACGTATGTGTTATCAAGGCTGAGTAGAGTATGGAGTACTGTGCTGAAATGATCACGCTTTTAACATCAGGCATGACCAAACAGAATTTTTTTAAACATCCTTCCCGAAAAAGCTATTTGTTATATATTCATAGTATAAAGCTTGTTGTTACCAAACCACAATGTTTATAGTTTGTCTAACAGCAATTCAGACAGCCAATTAACTTGGAACAGTAAACCTCTCCAGCATGCTTCTATATGTAGTAAAGCCATCATCATTACCCATGTAACTGAGGGAGAGTGACATAGAAAGGGATTATAAACACCACTGATGGTTGCAATCACCATCACGAGGAAGACAACAGGAACCATAAGAGGAAACTGTATGTTTATGGGCGCACTGTAAAATAGGAACAAGAAGCATGAAAGAGGGAAAAGAGGGCTGCAAATAGATAAAACACATGGAACATACAACAGGTGTGCTTTACAACCTGGCTGTTCTTTATGAGTGAGTTACACAAACCGTCTGTGAGTGCTGTAAATCCTGAAATAAAATGGGACATTTCCAGGTTAGGAAAAGTTAAGTGGTGTGAAGACTGACTGTACTGCCGTGACTTTTTGTTTGCATTTTGCTGCATATGTGTGTGTGTGTGTGTGTGTGTGTGTGTGTGTGTGAGACTCTTCCCTGTGTGATAACATAAAACATATAACAAAAGCAGCCAGGTGTGTATGCACATATGGGTGTGCATGTCGCAATTCACTGCAGCATGTGTGATTAGCACAGATCATTAGCAGGCTGTGCAGCCTGAGGAACAGGCTTTGCTACCATAGGCCTGTTATGTAAGTGTTCCCTGATCACTGGAGAGGCCACGTCTTTAGATATGGAAAGCACAGACCTAAGGTGGTGGGGTGGGGGGAAGAAGCAAAGCTTGGCTCAAGGAAAAGTGAAGAGGGATGGAAGAAAAGCCATGAGCACAAACTTTTGGAGGTTTTCTTAGTCCGCTGAATGGACTCATATGATCTTGATAATGTTGTTGTTGGGGCCAGTGTGATTGTTTTTAACTGGAAAATCAATGCAATATTCCTCTCAATCCTAACATGAAAACGTGTATTGTGTTTGTGGAAATCATTGTCTGTTCTCATGAAAGCAACAGATCTATTTCCCTCAAATCCTAACTCTTTGCAGGCTTCACAGAGATGATTGCGTGTGTGCGGACACGTGTAGACCCGGGTCTTCTTATCCATAATAACACACAGATATCCTGTGTCCTATTTTTAGGCAAGTACAAAGGTTGAATGAGGAAGCGGTGGTGGAATTGAATTGTAATGGAGCATGGTGCTGCTTCACTACTGTGGATGTTTCACAGCGAGGTAAGGTTGACCGGTAGAGGGGCCGCCGCAGGAGGAGATAATGAGGGGTGGTGCTGTGGTGATTTGATTATTGTCTTCTAATTCAGCCTGATGTAGCACAGATGTGGAGCCAGAGTAACAGTGTGGCATAATGGAAAATTCAGGATGGAAGGAAATAAAGAGAACAGGAAAAAAAACAGCGGTATGTGGATGAAAAAGTCAAATTTTCCTCATTATCACTGCGAGTATGATCAGTTTCACAGTTTGCTTCAATTGACAACTCTGCGGGAGACTGAACGTTGCTTTCCACAAGCAAAGCGCTCAATAACCGAAGAGTAATTTGTGCTCTGCAACATGCACACACGCACACACACACAGTTCTGCACAGCTGTAACATCTGCAGCTGTTTAATGGTGCTCAGTAATCAGCTGTTGGAAAGTGCTTCACACAGCCACATCAACAACAAAACCAAGGTAAACATGGAAAATTCTCCTAATGGAAAATTCATGGTGTGAAGGAAACAACAACAACAAGCTCTGCTAGACTTCGCAGCAGAGACCTTCAGTATAATGACTTCCAACCCTCGAGGCGATGGAAAAAAAATGGTAAAAGATTGCATTAACACATGAATAAAGGATAACACAGTGTGTTCAAAAAAACAGATAGTTGGATAGAAATGCTGCCAGAAACAGGTGATTATGCAGCACCTTAGTCTGTACAATATGTCCTCCATGATGATCAAAAGACAGGTAAAGTTTTGCAGTCCCAAAACATTTCTGGAGCCATTGCGGCATTCTTTGAAACAACTGAAGGAAATGGGGACTTTACATATGCTGCTGTTAAGAAAATATAAATCAAGGCTCCAGAAGGCTTGAGATCCGAATTTGTTTGGAAAACAGAAGTACATGCACAAGCTCTACTTTTAATTGAGGTTGTAAACAGATAAAGTTAATTCAAATTTAAAAAAATATTTTAGGATCTCTGGGTTTTCAGAGACTTGTACTATGGTCAACAAGATGTGTAGAGTCATTAAAAAAAAAATCTTGTGGACCACGAAACTTTAGGAAACTTTCCATCAGCATTAGGTTGAGTAGATAATGACTGAATTTTCAATTTAAGGTGAACTTATCCTTTAACCTCTTTAGTTTATTGTTCATTTCCACATATGACTGTGTAATTCATAAATGAAGTGTAGGACCAACTAAGTGAAAAAAAAATATGATTAATTCTGGTACATAACAGGTGTAATGAAACGTGGTCAGAAGAGAGCCAGTGAGGGTGAATTTGTTTCAAGTTTATAAAAGAAGTCTGGACATTGCCATTTAATCAGAACTACTTGCAATGACACAAGGACACAGTAACACATAAATGATAACTTTGAAGGCAAGCATCTGGTCCAAATTGTGACAAACTAAGTGCCGTTCAAGGTGAGCGGATTGATGAGAGGTACATTTTCAGCCTCGTTTATCAGAATCCCATTTGCTTTCATTAAACTTTCATTCAGTCCCTAATGGAACAACAACACAAAATGTCAGCCTTCTGCATCTGCAACTCTCACCCCCTTCACAGCTACATAAATTAGGTGCACACACGGAAAAACAAATCTAATTGCAACCATGCTTGCTTCATGGCAATAGCATCTCCATCGACACTGAGAACCTTTCCCTTGCAGCGCTCTGTAAAAACTGGGTCAGACGAGTTTGTTTACTGCTAATCAATGTTCTTGTCCTTTACCTGTCTGCTCCACTCAGATGAATCCTTTTTTATTACTTCCGCAGACCAACACCAAACCCTAGAGGCTTGCCTTTTAGTCTGAGCTTTGAGCCTGCAATTGCAGGAGCTAGGATTGAAAATCAATTGCCATAGTTATGGTATAGCCTAACATATGTTTTTTTTCTTTCAAAGAAGGATGAGTTTAAAAACTTGGCTGCAGGCTCAACACAAATTGGGGGGGGGGGGGCATGTAGGCCTGACATATTCCCACAGGACAAAGGCAGGATTTTCCCCTCAGTCAAATGAGAAAATTTAAATTTTTTCTATAACTTCTCTTTAAACGTAATGAAATTGACCAATGTGGTCTGATTTCAGAGCGCATCACCACACTGTTGGTCAGCTGAAGAAACTGACCACATGATGTCACAGAGTAGGACAAACTCTACTGGAGCTCATAAGCAGATGCTAAGTGCGACATTGCCCTTTGGCGCTTACATCACTTCTCCTCATTAGTCACCGCACCAACAGGAGAAGTTTACTTTTCTGCATCACTGCTGTCTTTTGCATGTGGATGCCAAATTTCACCACAGGTTACCACAAAGTTGTTACAGCACACTTTACAGGCAGGTGGTGTCTCTCAGAGGATGACAGAAGACACCACAAACATTTATTAGACTGGACAAGAAAGAAAAGAAGCTGCTGTACCAAAGAGAGCATGGTTGGGAGAGCACCTGGGACATTATTGAGTCCCTCAAGATGCAAAACATTTCCACACAACTACAATCCTGTGCTTTTGAACCTAGCGTTAAATGTGTTCTATTTAAAACCAACACTAGTATGATTTTTGAGTTAAAACTCCCTAACCAGCATGACACCATCTTGTGACAATGTATGATTATGAAAATATACTTGTTCAGATGGTTTTTCAGCTTTTTCAGGTTAGAAAGAAACAGGTTTCATGGCAGAATTATCAGTGTAAAAGAAATATTTAGATCAGTTACTTAATTCACAGTACTAATAGACTGAGATGTTACTTCAGTAAAAATATGAAAGTATCATCATGAAAGCAGGAAAACATTTTACCACAAATTATTATTATGGATGGATTAATGTAAAAGCAGGATTTCACTTTTGTAGTTCGCTGGTGGAGCTCATTTGGAACAATTTTTCATCGTCTCCATATCCCTTGTGTTAATCTTACCTTTCCTCCAGCAAGGTTGTTATGTGTCAGCATGATTAAACAAAGACGGCAAAACACATTTCCACAAACCTTGGAAAGAGGATGGGTCTTGATCAAGAATAGACCCCATCAACTCTTGGCATGAATCTGGATGAATGAATAGATCCAGGAATTTCTTTTTAATAATACTAGAGAAATACTAGAACCAGAAGAAATAACTGAGTTTGACTCATAATCAGGGATTATTATCTGTTATGTAACTCTCTGAAGTCACATTTAATAAAAAAAAAAAAGTCCAGTTGTCAGGAGTTGAGATTTATCTTGTGCCTCATTATTGTGCCGTCATTATTGCTTCTGAAGTTGGAACATAGAGTCGGAACAAGGGCAAAGAGCTGCAAATTAAGAGAGAGGCGAACAGAGCGACAACAAATGGACAAAAAACAAATGTAAAGTAGAAAGAGATGCTTCAGTAAGATGTGACACAGTGATAACCCTCCCTCTCTCTCCACTCCTGAGGCTCTTCTTGTTCTGCCTCGCCACCACATCAAAGCAGGGCTTCAAAGTGCATTGAAGTAGCCTTCATCACTTGCTCACTCTCTAAGTCAACAACACATCAACAGACACACACAGACTTACAATACAACCATTCACAGGCACACCCACGTAGCAGTCTAGTGGCTTAATTTATCAATATCTTATTTGTGGTATCTTCTAGAAAGCTGTCTAATTCATGAAATCAAACACACAAAGAAAATTCGACATGGAGGAAAAGATGACATATTAAAGCAGAAGTGTATATACTGGTATCATTATCGAGCCCTCAAATTGTCAACTTTTTTGTCAACCTGGTTCACCTTCAGGTAACAAATTGATTGTATCCTTGGCGAAGTCAACTCAAGTCAAATAAAAAAAAAAAAAACATGGCAAAATCCAACACGATTCAAATTGAGGGTGCTAATAAAAACATCTCTTTAGAGTTGTTTCACTTCATAGCTCTGTACTGCAAACATGACATTTTAAATGTATGTTATTGCTAGCAGTAAAATTAATAACAATACTGATGATTGACATGCATGCAAACAAGTAGATAAATAAGCCAATGAGCTCACCAGCAAGCAGTTAAAGATGACGTAGAGGATGAGCGTCCACAGGTACCTGTAGCCCATATGTAGACCCGCCCACAACCAGACCAGGGAGATGAGCAGGAACAGGTAGAGGACCAGCGGCACCTCTGGAGCACAAGACAACAACAGAGAAGAATTAAAAACAATGTGTGTAAAAGCTATTACATCAGCATCGATATAAAACAGATTTCATGACTACTGTTAAATCAAGTTGATGAGATTTTATCAACTCAGTGCACCTAAATTCATTTTCATTTTTGATTAATCTGCCAGTTGGTTAATCTATTAATCAGTTCTTTGGTCTTTAAAATGTAAGAAATGGCAAAAATGCTATTTAGTGTTTCCCAAATCCCAAGATGATGTCCTTGAACCCACAGATATTCAGTTTTTGTGAGAGAGGACTGAAGAAGCCAGAAAATATTTAAATTCAAGAGAACTAGAATCTGAGAGTGGTGACTTTCTTTTCTTTAAAAAATGATCCAAGTAGTTGGTGCTCAATACAATAACTGACAACCGATCAGTTAACACTTTAAAACCAGATGTTAATGCATGACCTATTTTCTGACACAGGATGTTTCAGATACAAGTGCTTATACCCTCCAACAGTGAGAAAGCAAAAAGAAAGTGCTGTGGTGTAAGAGCCAGGAGCAGGCCTCAGGAGCTGTTTAATGAACCAGTTGTTACAGCCCAGATTCAGCTCTGGTGTACAGCAGAAATGTGCATGTGGAAAGTCCACATGTGGACTCATTAGGACTCTTGGAGCAGAATAACCATTATTCTGCTCCAAAAGTCTTAATGAGTCCACATGTGGACTCCCGATTAAAGCCCAAACTAGGGAGAGAAGTACACTGCTGGAGAGCAGACACATTAAGATTGGGTGACAGGACCTCGGCCACACAGACACACAAAAACACACACACATAGACACTTTCATTTATGCCAAGGAATAAGCATGTAAGAAGGGCTTTCACTTGAGAATTTGCAGTATCACTAATATTGATCTAACAGCCAGTATGTACACAACATGTGCAGTGTACACACATTCGCTTGCTATGTATGTCTGCTTGTTCTACTTGTTTGCAAAGCCTTTCTATATGTACTGTACATATCTCACTACTGGCTTTACTGGTTGCTGTTTACTTCACAAAAATGTGTCCAATCCATTCTTTAAATGGCATGCCCAGTGTTATTTTGTGTATTGTTCCCGCTTTCTTGTTTGTGTTATTTTGCTCTTCATTTTGCTTTTGCTTGTCGTATTTTTGGCAAGCAGTGAACTTCAGGGCTGAAAAAGTTCCACCAACGCTACACTTCTTTGCCCATTTTTCATTAGCCAGGAGTGAGGTGGAGTCAGGCCCTGTCAAGATGGTGATGCCGCTACCACTCACTTTGACCTTCTTTCTCGCTCTCCAGAAAACTATGGGTGATGTCATGGTAGCTCTGGCCACTATTTTATACAGTCAGTGAATTAGGAGGACATTTTAACATCTTAGCCAGAGGATGGCAAATTATTTTTCATCAATCTGCACTTATGGTCAAGGAAAGGTGAAATATGGACATAGAAATGATCATGTGCTTGAGCTTGCACTTGGTAATTAGCATGCCCTTTAAATATGACCACATGCAATCTACAGGCCATAAAAGCACGCAAACAAGTGACTTCATGTGAAAACGCTCACTCGACCTCCTGCGTGCTGCAGACAGCAGACACACAGCTGACTGTACATGAACACAGCATGCAGAAACACACTGAGACAGATCTCCTGTATTTGGACTGGGTCAAGTGTTCTAAGATAAGACAAGAACGCCAAGAGGTCTTTCTGCACGTGTTTCTAAACCGAGCTCTCCTGCAACAACTGGTGTCACTGCTAACCTACTTTCTGTTAGGACTGATACACCACATACACTAAGGCACACGACACAAGCAGAGGTGAACACTGCACCTTCCACTTTATCTATCAGTGTAAGAACAGATACATTTATGTTTCCTGAAATTAATGCCTCTTGATTCACGATTCCTGAAGTGAGAGTTCAACAACATCGGTCTCACACTGAAGTGGAGACCACTGATATAACCTTGCACCTCATCTCCATCCGTTCACGGTGTTCCTTTTGGACGGGTAATTAGAGGACAAACAAAATGAACGCTGCCAATCACGAGCAGGCAGTGTCGACTGTCAAGAGTGAGTCATTAGCACGGAGGCCTGATAAATAAAACAGCTCATTACAATCCAGCTCATTTCCACCAAGAGGAAATAATGAAGCAAAACGAGATGGAAACAGCTGCTAAAATGAGCTGAAATACTGTCTATTTTGAGAGGGATATGTGATCCTTGTAAGAAAGATGGTTTTACAGAAAATTAAAGAGGGACAGATATGTTTGCAATACTTGAGAAAGTTTGATAAATGTGTGTATTTCAACATGTGTGTGTCTGTTTGAAGGTGGAGCAGGAAGGTGGATACATTTGCCGTGCCTTTTTTCAATTAGTTATCATCATGCTGCTGAATGCATGATGTACCATTGATAACATTCATTCATGCTCCATATAGTCATATTTATTGTGACCAACTGAATGTACAATTTTAAGAATATTACATATTAGATAACAAAGGCAACGTGTTCAAGGCATTTAGAATCAAATTGACCTCTAACTGACTCAAACACTGACCCTTTAATAGTAAATGAAGTTCAACATGTTGCTGAGTCACTCTGGCTGCTGTCTGGCTGGTGTTATGTAGGGCACACAAGCAAGTCAATCCCCATAAGAGCCCATGTTAAACTCTTCAACTTCACAGCATAAATAAACATATTTAGAGCCTGCTCTCTATTGCTTATTTTCCTTATTTATGAGCCACCTTGTTTGCGTTAACTGGCAGACAACTGTTGGAGCTGGTGAGCTCTGGAGGAGACAGCTGTGGGCAGAGCCTGGAGATTCCATAAGAATAAACATCCAAAGTCAAGGACAGCACAAAGTTTGTTTTTCTTTTTGAACCTTTGGGATCAAAACATGGATTTATCTTCACTCTCACTTCTCACACAGTCTGCAACAATGAGCCACAGAGGGCACAATTATGACTTGTAAATTTCTCTGTCTCTGCTGACCCTTCAGTGGTAACTGAAAAATGCACCAATTCAAAATGCCACTGCTGAGTCACTCTGGCTGTAGTCTGGCTGGTTTAATGTAGGGCAGACTGTACAGTTCAGTTCACTTCACAAGTAGGATGGAAACACAGGGCAAGTTTGCACACAAAGCCCTCACATAGGTGCCACTTCCGCCACCCTGTCCGTTTAACTCTGCTCCAAGTTCAGCTCCTTAGCTCATTGCAACTTTCCTCTAGCTGAGCCCGAACAATGCTTCCTTCTTTTCATTTTCATACCTCTCTTCATGCCTCTCCCTTTTCCTTTGGGACTTATTTCCTGAAAGGCATTATTTAGTCCATAGCTCACGGTTTTGTGTTGTTTCACACCTAGTGTGTTTGTTCTTTACACCAGCTTTGTTCATCCATTGCTGTTCATCATTTCACTCTTCTCAGAACATATTTTATTTCATCAAATCTAACCAATGTCAACATTTTCTTTCTCTCTCTATTTCTTCTATCTTGCACATCTGTCTCCATCTCCTCCCTCCCTGGTCTGAGTTTTCCAACCATGTAAGCACATTCCAGTCTGTGGACAGGGCAGAGCTCCCACAGTAAGAACAGGTTCCTGGAGCCAAATGGAGACTTGCTGCAAAATGCTGACTGACTGTTTGGTTTGATACAAAGAAGCAGAAAGACGCAGAGCTTCTACATATGATCAGTAGTTACTGTACGTGTGCATTTGCTTGTATGTGTTTGAGCATGCATGACTGCATATGAAGGCCTTTGCAAACACAAGAGAAAGCCTTCTCTAATCTCTGGACAGATGCTAAATGATATCATGGGTATATCTCAGTGTGGCAGAACTAAGAACTAAACAAACAGTTTAACCCCCAGTGGTGCAACTTCTGCTCAAATCTTTTCACCGCATGAGGACAGTCTCCAGTTTATGTTTGATGGAGCTGGTTCCTGGTGTGAGAGGACAAACTGGGAAGAAAATGTGGATTCAACAAAAACAGCCAGGCGGTAACTCCAGACAGTGCTGACATTACTGTCACAGAGAGGTCAGCAGCTGTAGTAACAACAAGCTGCAGTGAATGTGTGATGAGCACTCACAAACACCTCACATGCAAGTAAGTAAGTTTGAATATATACAAACTTAATTTATCATTTGTCAGGACTATTCTGACAAATGATGATATTACCAAGAATGCTAGTTTGAAAAGAAAAGCACTTAAGATAATTTTCTTATGTTAAAATAAAAATACAACAATATAGGATACAAGTAAAAGTCCTGCATGCAAAATTTTACTTAATTAATGAACAGAAGTATTGGCTTGCAAAATGTACTCAACGGTGTCCATGAATTATTGAATACCGATACAAATACATTTCGTAAAATCAGGTGTGAGAAAACAAATTCAGTCTTGCCACGTCATTGATTGATAAAGCTCAATCCAAGGCTATTGATAATGAGATACAATAATAAAACATCTTCACACACACACACAGAAAACAGTAACAACACTATGCAATCAAACCTCATCCATCACATGTATTTGTTTATTTACACATTCCCGACAAATCAACAATCAAAGTGCAGTCAGGGAGCTCCTGGAGCCATAAAAACCGAACAATAATAGCTACCCTTTCAACGCTGCTCTATGTGAAAATCGAAAGTCTGCTCACTTCCGTATGCAAGGAACATCATGTCTTGTAAATGTACCTTGTGGTTTCAGTGGGTTCAGTGGGGGCAGTGACGACGGCTAATTGGTATATTATATATTATATATATTTCTTCTTTGTCCTGGCAAGTCTTACACTGGGCACAATGGCTCAGGTGAGGTACAGGAACACACACACACACACACACACACACACACACACACACACACACACACACACACACACACACACACACACACACACACACACACACAAAGGCACATTTGCTTGATATCATTGACGTCAGAAGTGCTGCTATATCTCGCACGGCCCTGTGAGTTTTACATGTGGGTTTCTCACAGTCAGACGCACAAACACATATGTACACTGATTAGCACATGAGCTTATCTCATAATTATTTTCTGCAGTAGGGGCAGCAACTGAAAATGTTGTCAACACAAAGACTAACTGTCATAAGACAGCTTCTGCACAAATCTTTTTGTCTTGTTTTGACTATTTTTCTGGCCTTTTTCATGGCTTTATTGGATAGGGCAACCTGGAGTGTGACAGGAAGCAAGACTGAGAGAGAGTGGGGATGACATGCAACAAAGGGCCAAAGGTCAGACTCAAACTCTGGGCTGCTGCTGCAAAGACACAGCCTCTGTACATGGTGTGCATGTTCTACCAACTGAGCCACTGGGAAGCCCGGTTCTTCTCAAATTCTAATTGGACGGTAACATCAAAACCAAGCACACACAAGATTTATGCAAGATTTATTAGAGTGATTAAGGTACCCATCTGAAAATAGCCCAGAACCAATTAAATAAAACAAAATGATTAGATGTTATTTGGCCTGTTTAGAGGTAAGATGTGATACCACAGAAAGAGCCTTAAAAACACATCTGATTAACATATCAAGGAGAGTCAAAAGATTTCTTTACGATTGGTGTTTTGTCTGATCACTGCACACTGCAAGGCTGAAATTGTTTAGAGTTGTTTTACCAGTCCTTGTGGGTCTTTAAACTAACTCTGACAAACTGTAGATAAGTCCAGGGAATTACCAGAGGCGTAGTCTGTGTTTAGAACAATAAAATCTTATAGGCCTTTCCCCTTACGTTTTATGCCTCTTTGGACTTTGGACAAGTTGAGACAAAGCCAGTACTAATATATAACTCTTCCAAAAGCTACAATAAAGAAAAAGAAAAGAAAACTGCTACCTAATGCATCACATACTGTTCGTGTGTATGTTGTGTCCATCCATATACAGTAAATGATGTACATGCATATGTATATGTGGTGGTATTGTGTCATTATTCTGATTGCAGATTATCATTTTATCTGGACATATTATTAAAAGTATATCCAACACTGATCCATCGCTGCATGACCTTTAATAAAGAATGCCGTCCCATTTTGTGTTTTGTCATGAGCAGCCTTTTCACAGTGCAGCTGCTGTACACAGAAGTGGACACACATATTCACACCTCAGGGGAACTGTGCCACACACACTCTGTCTGGTCTTTAGATTGCTGCTTTGAATAGTGTGTGCAGTTCCTACCTTCCCCTGCATTTCCTCTCTCGGTCTCTCTTTCTCTTGCTCTCTTCATGTGAACAAAGTGTTTTAGAAGCTGGTGTAACCTGGTTTACTGCTCAGATTGACTACCTTTATACTTCTACTCTGCTGTCCACACTTTAGTCAGGTTAAAATCCTACAAGCTGACCCCCAGCCTCAGCCTTGTTTGTGAAAGACAAAGTATTGCTGTCTTGTTAGTGATGCACACCCACCTGCAGCATAGCAGATCACTGTTTTTGGTCTTCTGTGCTACTTCGGAGGCCACACACAGAGTCCAGGGCAAAATGCTTGCCAGCCAAAGGACTGGCACTAATTCAGGCTTTGCTTTGTCATTGGAGGGCCTCGACTGAGCAAAACAAGCTAAAGCCTGCTGATTCTCACTGATGACCACTGATTACAGCCATGATACTGAGGGACTAACGTGGTTTGGCTAGGATCTTCATGAGTGGGCCAAGTGAGTGACTGCACTAAATAAATCTGAATGATTCATTCTGACCATAATGTTGGCCATATCTCTGCAAACAAGAATCTTGTACAAAGTTTGGGGTTGTTGCCACACATCATACTGCATTGTGTCCATTTAACACTGCAGATAGGCAAGTGGAACACAGTGGATGTGGTAGAGAGTCTGTAGAATTGCTATATGAACCCAAAGAATTTCCAAATGTTTACAACAATTTAATACCATAACACTTTAAACTGCATGTTAAAGGCTTTAAACTGGTTGCTAAACTAAATTCAGCTTTGTGGATCATTTCATTATTATGTTATGTAAGTAGAGTGGCTTAATAAAAATGCTATTGTCAGCAGTATTGCATTTAGAAAAGCAGGTATTGCTAATGTTTTGTTCCTGTATCATGGATCCCTTGGGTATACAAACAGCAGACAGAGACAGAGCCTGTAAGCTGAGCAAAATAGGGGCTAAAACTTTAAGCCAAAAATAGGGGTGGATAGAGTCCAGCTCCTGAAGGCATCCTGGCAGCAGGTTACTTGTTTTCAAAGTGAAAGCACAGGAGTGTACATTCTCAGATCTAGTCTTACATTTACCTACATTTATGTGTGTATGTGTACCTGTGCTGTTGGTTCGTCCACGGTAAATGTCATCATAGGCCTTCCACTGCTGAGTAACCTGGTAGGCGTGGATGAATACAACCAGCACTGCAACCAGACAGATGAGGGGCACCAGCACCGCTGTAGACAGGGCAGCATAGATGTTTGGGATGAAGCACCTAGAGGATGGATGGACAGTATGAGTGATCGTTTTTTGTTGCAGTGTATGTAGAAAGAACAGGAAATGGAAAAGAGGAGGGGGAAATCATGCTAACAAGCATTGAGAAAGCTAAAGCTTAAGCTATAGAAAACAGAAACAGATTACATGCCTATATTGCTCTACATTTACTCAAGTTAAGACTTCAAGTTTCACAAACAGGATCTGGCTGTGAAAGCCCTGAGCCCGCCTAAGGCTTGCAGCCGTGTTACGTCTTACTCAACAGCTGCAGCTTTGCAGCTTTTTGTCTTCAGCAGCAAAATATGTATGTTTTTAAATCTTCTGAACAACCAGATCACCCTGCAGCTAGAGTAGAAAAACATATGAGGATAAAGGCCAACGTGTTTTCTATTTAAAGGATGAAAGAGTATTTCCACAAGCGAACAACATGATCCATTTTTCTCCGCTAAGAGGGTCGTTATGTGAGTTCATCCTCTGATCCTGTCCAACAACCATTTCTCTGGGGGCAAACTGACATCCAAACATAAACTAATGCTCCTATATACCATCATGTTCTTTAAACATCCAGGAGATTTAATAAAACCTCTTTAACTTTGGTGCACCACACATGCCTAGGCCAAGACTTGAGAGGGCTCGAAGCATTACCAATCCTGATGGCAGTCATGTAATTCCATCTAACATTCAACACAAGTTGTCAAAGTTGTTAACATGCTAGAGCTACCTTTCTACCTGGAAGTAAACACATGTACTTTGTAGGGTCAGGGAGCCCTCTAGCAAATCAGAATACTGTTGCGGGGCCATAGCTGAGGCAGTTCCCAGAAAATGTGCATCTTTATTAGAACACCTTGGGGTTTGTAAATTATATCTTGAAACTTTCATGCTTCAAATTTATTTGATAATTGGTTTGCACAACAAATAAAAGTGAATGAAGCTAATTTCTTTTTTTAAACAATGTTTTTTTTACAATCATGAATGTCTTTCCACAATATATCTATCAATTCGTGTGAGTCAATATGACTCAGTTTTTTACTGTTTATCTGTCCTCCGTTTTCTCAGGAGTTTTTCCCAGCTTTTGTCCAGTCAGAAGTGTTTTTCTCTATTAAAACAACTGAGTAAATTATTTTTCTCTGGGAAAATCAGCATCCACATATTAACTGTGACTGCCAAACAACTATCAAAACACTCATGTGACTTTGTCTTTTTCACAAAACAAGCTCAGCCTCTGGTTTGGTGGGAGCATGAAACACAGATAGGAGCTCACCGCAGGCTTGACTAATCGCAAAGGAATAATTGGAGCTGTGCTAGTCATAACATTACATGAGGTATGCCAAATAAAGCATTGCATCACCCTGTCCCAGCAGGACAGCCAGACTCTGAGAGTGTAAGCACACTGTAATGTAGATATCTGGTTCTGCTGTGGCTTTGTGGGAGGATGAGATCCTACTGTAATGGGAGTTTCACAAAAAAGTATATAAGTACATAAATATAGTGGATGAAAAAACACCATCAAGAAGCCCATTTCACTTACTTCATGGTTTGGAAGGCAAGAAATAAAATTAGCATTGCCTCTTCAGGATGAGTTTCATAGAAATGTTGCTGTTTTCTTTTTTATATTTATGGCAGTGTTTGATCAAGGTTAACTTAAGCTCAGGGTCTTATTTAAGGAAAATTAATTATGTCTATCTTAAGGAGATATACATTCTTCCGTGGTGTATATAACGTACATATTGTGATTGCAGAACAAGAAAGCTGTGAATTTATATTTCCACAGGTGAGACTGTAAAACAGCTGACATGGGATGAACGAATATGACGTTTGAATGTCTCCAGGAAATTACTTGATCTTTATAGTCTAGGTATAATGCAGCCAAACAAGCCATGTATTAGTCCATCCAGGTAACACAGATCACCATGTTAGACTCAAATAAGAATTAATAAGGAACAGTTTGACCATCGTGGTGAAGAATGAGCTGGGCAGATGAGAAGGTGAAAAATTTTGATTTATCAGTCAGTATCTACAATCCTACCCTCACCTACAGCCATGAAATGTGGGTTAAAAGAAAGACTGAGATTGCGACAAGCAGCTGATATGAGGTCCTTCCGTAGGGTGCCATAAAGCAGCTTCTCCTTCATGTCAAAAAGAGCCAGCTAGGGTGGTTCTGGCATCTGATTAGGATGCCTCCTGGGTGCCACTTTTTGGAGATTTTCCAGGCACAGCCAATTGGGAGGACACCCCCGGGTGAGACCCAGAACTTGCTGAAGAGATTATACATCCCATTTGGCCTGCGAACAGCCCAGGATCCCCCAGGAGGAGCTGTAAAACCTTCCTGAGGAACAGCTTGCTAAGCCTGCTGCCACCGCAACCCAACCCTGAATAAGCTGAAGTCATTGAATGGATAAGGAAAAGCTGTATATAGTATAAATCGCATTGTAATGGTAAAAAATGTACATCAAATCCATTTTTAATCATGACTTGTGCTTATTGCCCATGTATGTCCATAGGTAACAAGTAACTTAATTAGTAAGGGAGGACTTAAATACTGCTCAGGGTATGATTTGTAAGAAATGGCAACAACATAAGGATATTTCCATAACTATAAAGGGCAGCATAATGGCTAACTGTTGCTCACTATACTCTTTGATGTAGCTATAGCAATAGCTACAGTTGTAGCGACTAACTGTTGTTAGCAAATAGCTAAAGTGGCTGTGGAGCAAAGACTGTAGTTAGCTCACACAGCAACCTCAGATCATGGGGGAGGTCACAGCCATGAACTAGTGAACACACACTCTTTAGCATTTAGACTATATATAACATAATTATACAAAACACAATCAATATGACACAAAAACGCAAGACCTGAGCTTGACACCTGTCTGCACGTAGGCAGGGTGAAACTGAGGCAGCTCAAGTCATGAGGAAACAAGACTGTGACCTGTTTACACTCACGTAGAGAGAGAGGAAATTCAAAGGCTGTTTGATTCCCTCAAGAGGAAGGTACGCTTCCAGGAAATCTGAATACTCCTCTGTATCCTTGAATGTCTCATGTATACACTCACTGTCTCACACACACACACACAAATACACACACACAGGCACACACACACACACACACACACACACACACACACACACACACACACTCAGAGGAAACACACATACAGGCCACACCTAAGACCACAGGCTAATATTAGATGTGATTTAAGGGTTCAAACTTCATCTTCCCTGTCACGCATACTCGATCTCCTACTCAAGGACATACACTGCCATGTACTTGTTTACTTTGGCAATTAGTACACACTCATATAAACCCACACTTCAGCATGAACACACCTGAGTAGGGAGCATTGTACAGGGTTTTAAAAAGTGACGCCATCTGTTTTGTTCAAGTGTTCAAGTGCCCTATACATAGATGGCACAGGGATATTTTTAGCTCTAACACACACACACACACACACACACACACACACACACACACACACACACACACACACACACACACGCACACACACACACACACACACAACACAAAGCCACACAGTGTAAGGGTTCTTCAGGGTTTCTCCTTTACTCTCCACCCTGATGTATGAAAGCCTCCCTCTCTAGGGTAAAGGCTCAAGTTTCCATATGAGGAGACACATTCAGTCATCCAGCTGATTGGGCAAGCTAACTCCTCTCATGATGTCACCGCATCAGGTGTTTTCTGTTTGCTCTACTCTAGCCTGAAGTGGAATTTACCTAAGCCTGAAAAAGAAACTGAAGTCATCACGACTCAGACCAGCTTAAAAAACACACGAGTCCTCATACAAAAACAGATTATGTTGGAGTTGTGTCAGCTCCACCTCCTTTTCATTCACTAAACACCACTCGTTTGTAAGTATGTGTTTAGCTCTGTCCACTCACACATCTCCTTGCACCAGCCCGTATACGCTGTGTATTGTCCATCCGAAGCCGCCGAGCAGGACGATGACCAGGATAATAATGACGACAGCAGGAAGTCCCCAGCCCAACAGGAAGTAGAGCAGGTATCGACGCTCTGTGTGCTCATCGTTCATCACCAAGACTTGCCAGAAGTTAACCGCCTGGGCACACAGAAGTCAAGTGAGGGAAGACATTAGAGGAGAACATGAATGCATATTTAAAGACATATAAAGGAAAGTTTATAATTTCTTAATCCCGATCATGAACCTAACCACCCTCTTTTATGTTTTCTTTCAGTTCTTGTTTAATGTTTTAAAACCAGTCCCCATTTACTTTAGTTGTTTAGAGAAAGTTACTTGTTTTGAACTAACCGTACATTTACCCGACTTTCTATTGGCATGGGCGTGAGAAAAAAGTGACTGCATTTTCATTTTTTGGGTAAACTTATTCTATGGCCTCGCTGACCTTCAGTTACTGAATGCTTTTCTGGAAGAAAGTGTGAGTTTGACATTTAGGAGAAAGACTGAGAGATCCTGCATGACTTGGATGGAGGCGGTCATGTTTAAAGGGATCTGTGGTGGTACTGTTTACGCAGATGATATTTCTAGTAAAGCAGTATTCTTTGAGCCAGATGTGCAACTGCATTAGTTGGATAAACTTGACATCACCAAAGTTGAGGCTGGCATTGAGCCTGAAATTATGCATAATGTTCTAGCACTCAAAACATTGTCCAGGAGGCTGATGTGTGTATAAAACACCTGAATGCACTATATTGTGTGTATGTTGTGAGGACAGACAAAATGTCTGAATTTTGAACTTTGCTTTTGAGGACACTTGGTCTTCAAAGAGAGTAAAGTACTAAAACACACACAGTACACCACACTTTTATCACACCCACAATAGCTGTGTTTGCTTAGTAATCTAGATGGCTTTGATAGCTTTATCCATCTGATACACTAAGCCCTCCATTGTTACATAAGCAGCCTTTCTGAACACCTGTTGGTTACAACACAGACACAATGACTTATCCCTGTGTGAAGATCTCAGCAGACAACCTCATATCTTTAAGACAGCTTTAAACTATTGCACCAGTAAAGGTTAATTTGTAGCTTTAAAGTCAGACTCAAAGGTAAAAAAAAAAGCAGCTCTTAGTTTTCCAACCCACTTGACGGGTTGTAAATTGAAGACTTTCACTTCACCTAGCCTTATAAAGACCAAACTTGATATCAGTCATTGATAATGAACTTTAACAAGACAAAAGTAAGATTTAGGCATTATCAACACATCAATCAAAGTTCTTTCTTCTGTTGAACGTTACAAAATAGTGCAACAGCTGTTATGATTAACAGCTGATGATGTTTGTGACTGTCCATCTGTCTGCTAACACTTAAGCAGGAAATTTACACAGAGGGCACTGCGATGCAACTAATGAAAGAAGATTATGGGATGCTGACCTCTTCCTCAGATAACCTCTGTCTCTTGCATGACCATCATCACATTGTATAACCACTTACACAACAAACATTGCTGCAAATACACAAAACACATGCAGCACACAGAACTATACAATCAGTCAATACTAATGTTGGTCAGAGTCAAGAGCTGCCTTTTCCATGTTGGGCTGGAGCTGTTGAGGGACTGCATCCCTCTCTAACTAATGATACTGCAGCCAAAGGATAAAGGCATGTGTAACCAGGCTTCATGACTGGCATGCAGATCACTACACCTGCTGACAATTTGGCTAAATTAGTGGTTATGCTTTTGTCTTTTCGCCAACTGTCTAGAAGTATCTAGCCAAGCCAGTGGTTTTAGTTTCAACTGTCCAGGTTTCTGAGGTATGTGAGGTTTCTGTTGCATACCAATATAATGGGACTGCATGTAATTTGGTGACAGTCCTTACAGTATCGAAAGATAACAATATAAACTAGTATGTCACTAAGAAGAGCACATACCTCCGCTAAGGCCCAGCGGTCCTCTTAAATTCATTCAAGCCTATATTCAAATCTAGATTGGGATCCGGAACCAATGGAAGTGGGTAAAAATGTGACCTCCTTGGTGGGGGTAAAAATCAACAGTAAAGCATCTTCCAAAAACAATGTCCTGAGTTAATTTCAAAGATTTTGAAAAGTTTTCATTGGAACAACTTTTTATTGGAGAGATACTTCCATGGAAACAGTTGAATGTATTCTGTGAAATATTCAGATTACACTAGGAGGGGTAATCTTAGCAAATATTATGGAATCTGCACTACTGGATACCACTAAAGTTAAGTGTTTCTTTTAAATGTAGGACTAACTGATCATTTAAGTGGGGTTAAAGTAGTACTTTTGGGCAACTCATTCCTGGTTGACTGACTGGCTACTCATCCACGATCACAATCAAATTTATTTGTCCACGAGCAAAAAACTGGCCGGTATCCTCTTACAACATAGCTGTGAAATTGGCACTTTTGGTGGCTGTTTGTCTAGCTAGCTACAGTGAAACAGTGTAGAAATAAACTGCAGGCCAGTGCCAAGGCTTTAGCAGGTCCTTCCTGGCTGAAAGAGCTGTACAGTATTGTTATGTAATATTATGCAGCTTCTCAAGCTGAGGTTGCCTATGTGAGCCTCTGCAGTCAAGAAAAAAAATGGATTTAGTGATTACATTATTGACTGTTTACTGGCATTATGTCAGGGCATATTCCTCTGACCAAATACTGAACTGCACATCCTCACACAGACACACCCCCACTGCATTTATTGATTTAAAGTCTTCTTCATGGTCTGAGTTGGGTTGCTGGCGCCCTCACATATCAACCACTTAGCTGAAAGCAGCTACCTGATAGGGAGGGAAAAATGAGCGGTGAGACATCAAGGTGGTCGATACCGAGACGTTGGCTTTAGTGCCACACATCAATGAGAGCCAGAGTGGCAGCAATATTTTCATTGTCAGCTATTATTGTTGCTGACAATAAAGAAGAGGAGACATTTTTGGCAGAGGAGTTAAAGACCAAAGGTGATTTAACAAAAAGTAAAAGTGTGTGTGTGTGTGTGTGTGTGTGTGTGTGTGTGTGTGTGTGTGTGTGTGTGTGTGTGTGTGTGAATAAAAAACAGAAAATCAAAAGTTAAAATTTTACCCATCGTAGCATTTCTCCTATGACTTAAATTCCTTCTGGGGTGAAAAATAGTTTATGTTTCCTCCACTCGATCATATCAGCCACTACCACTCTAACTACTACCATGTGTCTAAACCGGCTTTTGACGTCAAAACACATCGCATCACTGCCAATTCTCGTCATTTCAAATTCTAACACACATGAAAGCCGTTGGCCTGAGCCAGAGGTCATCTGATAAACAGTCTGATATGAAAAAAGGCATACAGCCGGCACGTAGAGCACTGCAGGATCCCAGTATAACCCTGTTCTGGTCACTCTCCATTAGCTAATTCAGAGGACTAATCTTATAATACTCCACCAATTATAACATATGTGCCAGGAGAGATTATATCCACTACATAAACAATGATTATGTTCACTTACAAACGTCAGACATTGTAGAAGACTGAGTGATGGAAACAAAATCAGTTACGCAAGAGGGGGACAACAAGTGGAGAAAGGGGGAGATGAGAAAATTGAAACAGGGACAGGTCTTGTTTATGTGATGGACCACATTTTAACCCAGGCTACATGACTGGTATACATTCTTGTTACCGGATTCATGGTTGAACAATAGCTTTAAGAGATTTTGAGCTATGACGACAATGGATCACATTTCCCAGCTTAAACAGTTAAATATTATTTAGGTCTGAGCTTTCACTACAATTTTCATAACACAGTCAGCCACAACCCAGTGAATATAAATTGGTTTGCAGTCATTGTACCAATCGTAATGATAAATAAAGCAACAAAGGAATCTGTATATAAAAGTTGTTGTGCTAGTTAAGGTCAGCGGAAAAAGTCCTTGGCAAACAAACACACGAACAAGGATTTATTTTAATTAGGTAAAAAAAAAAAAAAAAAATCACTTCAGGACAGGAAGTACAGGCTATCACTGGCCACTGCTCCTCTCCAGAGGAGCTGATGAAGTACACTTGGCCATGTTGAACACATTCCTGAGTCATCTTTAGTCTCTCCATAGGATTAGAATTGTATTTGCTGACACTGACACTAGTGACATAAAAACATATTCTTTTTAAAGCTGTCTTGTATGGAATGGATCAGATATATAAATGCATTTTGGTGTTTAAAGGATGAGTTTGTCCAAAAATTGTTTCATCATCTACTCACCCCCATGAAAAGTTGGGTGAAGTTTCAAAACGTTTCTGGGGCAAAACAAGGTTGAAGCATTGTCTTAAACAAATGAAGTAGCTAGGGACTTATTTTTGAATATAAGAAAAATTGAAAAATGTAGAAAAAGGCTTCAGCTTGAAAATACATTATTTACATGCTCTTTTAATCTGATATATTCACTGTAGCTGTTAAAATAAAAGAGTTAAAACGTGCACCCTGTTTCAGATGGGTGCATGAACTCGACAGAGGGAGTAAATAAGATTCTTTCAAAATCAATTTGGGATTTCAGGGCCTCTTTTTTTGGGTTGCTCGGAGCTACCTCAGTTATTTAGGGTAATGCTGCAATGCTGTTTTGCTTCAAAACTTCACCTGACTTTTCACTGGCATGGGGTGAGTGGATAATGACTGGATTTTTGGGTGGATTCTTTAAGTATCACGGTTTAATATGTTTTTTGCGTGTTAAGCTGAGAGCTGGGACTTTGCCTGTCAGGCTTTGTTCTTGGCAGTAACCAAAAAGAGAAAAAGAAGTAGAGGCCAGACAGTCAAGAAGGAGGGGGCTAAGAACTGCTAGGGTGAGGTGTTACTAAGTGGTACCAGTCTAGGGTCAAAGATCATGTCAAGCAGCATTCTGGTACCTTCATCTCACCCACTAATTAAAACCTGGCTGAGCCCACATGGTAGAGGTTTCACTAGTTATTACGTAAAAAACACATGCTTCATGCAAGGGACAAAAGAAAGAATGGGAACCCTGTTTATACCAAGTCATGAGGAAAATCAGCAAGAGAAGGAAAGGAGATTTTACCTACAGATGCCACTCAATAAAATATAATCATATCTGAAGTCATAAAAAAGTGATTTCCAGATTAACTGCAAGAAACTCCAGTGGGGAATTAAATGTGAAAAGGGACATATTTAAAAATAAAGTATTACAACATATTAGGACACATCGACTATACATGTTTGACCAGCAGACTGACTTTTTGACCCTCTTGAGTTAAATCTCAACACTCCCGCTCTCCACTATGATTGAACGCCTAGTGAATAGACAACATTGTCAAGGCTTTGCAGACTGCACAGACAGTTATACTGATAACACATGGTGAACAGGTACCACCTCATCGTCATAATCCAGGAAAAATTACATAAATATAGCAAATGTCTCTACTTATATGAGTAAAATAATGTGCTGTGTATGATTTAACTGTATGATTTAACTCACTTCCATGCTGATGAAAAGTCAGGTATGTTTTGTACTTAGCAAAACAGGGTTGCAGCATGCTCCAACTGAAGTAGATGGGGACTACAAAATGACAACCAAAACAAAAAAAGACAAAATGGCTCCATACTGCTCGTCCATGGAAATCCAAGTCTTCAAAAGACATTGATGCAGTCAAGCTCGAGCTCCAAATTCACATGGAGAGTGTGCTCATGGTTTTAGCAGCTATAGTAGTAAAAGATTTGATTTTACATAAGGGTGTAAATAACCTTTTAACAAATCAATTTAGGATTCCAGGGCTTCTGAAGACCTTGATTAAGCTGTTTTGGTTTTTGGTCTATTAAGCTTTAATCTCACTATCTACTTCAGTTGTGTAGCATCAGCTTGGGGGTCAGTAGATAATGACTGCATTTTCATTTTTGGGTGAACTTGTTCTTTAGTTAGCTATGTTCAGTCAAGTGTGTCTGGTGTTGGTTTTTTGAACCGTTGTTACCTGTATGAGCATCCAAAAGAACTGACTGAGGTGGAAATAGTGAGAGAAGAGCGCCAGAGCGGCACAGCTGTCCTCTGAAAACATTCGACCACGGAAAGCTGACACCAGGAAACAGATCTGCAGAGAAACAGAGATAAAAGGCACATTAAAAATCAGTCACCATTGTGTGTAAATAAGAAGCACATTGTTATGGGAATGACCATACGTGCACATACACATATTTTCAAGGAATGTGATGACATTCTGTATGACTACCTGGCATACTACTACACATACACAGGAGCAGTTGTACTTGCAGTGTCAGTGGGTCATATTGCGCATGAGGCCTGTTTTAAAGTCTATACATTTTTAAAGGAGACGGCAGGACTCAGATAGCCCCCCTCCCACAGAGACATCCTATTCTGCAGACCTGTTACATCACCATGCAGCAAGCTATGCAGGCGTGAGCAAAAATAAAAAACACAACAGAAAACAACACTGACAAATATGTTCCTTTCGCATCGTCCCACATGCACAAAGACTTGTGCAAACGTGTGGGTGCAACACTTGTCCGGATAACGGAATAAAGGGCATTGCAGAATCACTGCAGAAAACAGCTTGCGGTAAGTGTGTGTGTGTGTGTGTGTGTGTGTGTGTGTGTGTGTGTGTGTGTGTGAGAGAGAGAGAGAGAGAGAGAGAGAGAGAGAGAGAGAGAGAGAGAGAGCAGGAGGGAAAGGGAGAGAGAGTTTAGTAGGCGGGAACACATCTGGGCCAAAATTCAATTTGTAACATTGGAGGCAGGACTGTGTGGAAAACCCATGAGGGAAGCAGAAAATACTGCTGCTCTGCTGTCCATCAGAGAGCTTCATTTACCTCTGGCACTGACAGAGTGCAGTGCCGGTGTAGCCGGACGATTGTTACATAACCTGCTGCCTGTCGGCCCGCTGCCAGTTCCACAGACCAGAGAGAAGCTGAATGAAAGCGAGAAGGAGCCCAGGGATGTGGTGCAAAGGATAACTTGGTGTCAAATGAACTTACATTATATTCATTACACTCATTTTTCATACAGAAGCAGACAAAGCTTTGGGTTAAAAGGAAGGTTTCTGCTTAACACTGACTATATTTTGTTGTGATGCTTACACAAAAAGAGGTGCTCTAGCCTACACATACAGTAATTATCTCTGTTACCTCAACAGTTGTTTGATTTGACTCAACAAAGCCAAACAAATGATTCTGAAGACAGACCAGCAAAGCTCTTTATATCTCCAAAACAAGCTAACATATACTGTCAGTGCCACCAGATGGTTTCAGCTAATTTGCTTAGCAAGACAGTCTCTATAGCAACCAGGTAAATAGCATTCGTGAGCTGTGAGATGACCTTCTCTCAACATGTGCTCTTTGCTTGTATTAGTTGGCCTTCTTTTGTGTTGAGGTTACTCCTGATCAAGAATGATACTAAGTGACATGCTGTCCAGAAGACACCACTAATCTGTCCTGCTTGAGTGGGGTGATGTCAACTTAGTCACTCCTCACTTTTCTCTTGTCCAAAGGCTTTCTTTCAAAGTGTATTTCAGTCTCTTTCTCTCCTTCTTTGTAGGGTTTTTCCCCCTGCCTTATTAGCTTGCATTCTGAAAACCCACCTGGAAAACCCTAAATAAGCATTCCTGGTTTTTCCAACTCTTCCAACTAACTAACCCTGTCTGTATCCTCCTGTTGACTAAGGGGAAAAGCCAGGGCCTTTCTAAAAAAAACAAGAATCATGAGTCACTTTCCCATCCAAGGCCTGCAGGGTGTGTGGGGGAGGGATGGCAGAGGAAGGAAACTCGTGCCCGGACTGCCTGGATATGTGCCTGAGTGAAGCGGCTGTTCAGGTACCTTATGGGAACAAAGATTATGCGGTGCGGTTGTGTGTTTTTGGCAGCGAGTTACTGACATTTGGCCATAGGCGCAGCATGACAGACATCCATCCTCTCATAACAATGGGGAAATCACCAAGTGAGAAGTGCTAAATCAAGTGCAGGATGCTAGGCACAGAATCATAAGCAAACATGCAGTACACACAGTCATGTTTGTTTTACATCAAAGGCTCTAATTCTGGGAAATCAAAGGGAACGTTCAAGTGTGGCATGCAAGGGAGTGATAGCCTACTTTAGGTATTTTGTGGCTGTGCGCACCATGGGCACATGGCATTTGAGTTGGATAAACCTTAAGTGTGTAGTCTGGATGTATCTACAGCACATGTAACAACAGTCCATGTCTTAACATGGCATGGCTCTAAGCAGTCAACCACACCAATTTACTATAACCTTTCGTGATAAACTCTAATAGCTTCAGGGATAGCTATTGAACCACTGAAACCACTGACCTGTGCTGAAATGATGACATAACAGGTATAGAGAGAAATGCCCCTAAATGGAAAGGAGAGCAAAGGGCTTTGAAGTAAGTCAGTGTGTTTTTCTGCAGTGGTGTGAATGGACTCTGTAACAGGTGGATACCCCACACATGTGCATATGTCTGTGTGTTTGAGTCCCCTATGGAGCTGGGCTAAGAACTATCTGGCTCACGTCAAAGATAGAAACCAGGTGTACCAGTCTGGATGTATTAACAGGTGATAGTTACATACAAGTTACAAAAAGATTGTATTTATCAGAGCTAGTCTAACTGCCATCTGCCTTTTCAACAGGCCCTGAAATACACACCGACAGATACACACACACAAACAATCACACTCTGACAAGACAGGACTTCTTATTACTTTTGTGCCTATTACAAAATACTCTATTGTCAGTTCTGGCAAGGTCTGGCAAATGTGTCACATCTTTCGAGATTTGGTTAAAAAAGCAGGGCAGTGCATGAAACTCCATTTAAAAAGGTCAGCATTTCTATATGGGATACAGAAACTGTTTTTCCACTGGAGTGTATATTATTTTGGTTATTTACTTTTTACTGTTATTTTAATGTTCATGTTAAGCTGTTCTAGGCTATGAGGCTAAAGAGCTCATCATCTAACTTTTCTGCTGCAGCTGGAGCAGGGTGGCCTTTGCTTATGAGAAATTAACAACAGTATCAAATAAGGGCCTTAACCAATAATCCCAAATTTCTTGTAATCTTAGCCTGGCCTGAACCCATTCACCACACCACTGAAGACAATCTATGTCCTATAACTAGTTTGAGAAATAGGTTGTAACTGAGATGAGGGAGTTCTTTCCCCTCCCTAGAGGTAATTACACTCAGGACAAACAAACTGCTAAGTGTCACGAAGCACAAAGCACTAACCTCAGAGTAAAACAAAAGAGGGGAGGTTTGATATGGGTAAACTGGAGTCAATCGGGTTTCATGACAGACCAGACTGACTCTCCAGTCAACACATATTAATACTGACAAACACAAACTGTATTCACTAATTAACTGTGACAGAACTTTATGGTAACAGCCTCTGACTATAGAGTACCCTGTGAGGATAGTTTGATTTTGGACAAATCAAATTATATCCATTGGTTCTTTGATGGTGAAGCTCCCACACCTTGACAACCGAGTACAGGGACTCAGGAAGTCAGCAGCGAACTGTTGCAGGGCTGGCTTCGATTTAGATACGACCTTTGTAGAGGATTATTAGCTGAGACTAGCTCAATGGGTATAGAGGCCACAGATACAACTATGGCCATTGTTCAGTCCATTGTGAAAATAAGACAGGCATGTGTCAGCGCTGTCAGGGATGGGTTAGCAGGGTGGGGAGGTGACGTAGCGTTTATCAAATCCCCACCTATCTACTGCTCTGTCCTTTGTCCCCAAGCCTTCTTCTCTCTTTTCACAAGACACTAGGAGTCGACCTGTCCCAGCCCTCGGGCTACTGACTTATTACAAGCGGAGACTGGGAGGTGCTGCAGGACTCTAAATACAAGTCATGTCAGTCTAGCGTGTGTTCTGTGCACGCTCGTGTCTGGTAAAACAGGAACCACCAAAGCTCTCACGCATAATGCCTGGACGCTTCTAATTTATTACCCCATTGTACAAAGATTACAAGTCAAGATTCTGTCTCCAGCACATGTGATTAAGACCACAACAACCAGTATATTGTCAGAGAGCAAACAGAGTTAGATATACATAGATAGGGGAGGGGAATACACATACAAGTAGAAATCAAAGCAGCTATTCTTCTACTGAATTTTTGTTCTTAAGCCAGAACTATTGGTCCATCTCTTGGCTAAATGGCCAATCAGTGAGTATGCTTTTCTTGCGTGGCCTTGAAGCACCCCAGAGACCGTCAGTTCATTGTTATTGCTTTTGTTTCAGATCTACTGCTGCCTTGGGAATATTTCTACGTATCTTTACACTGGATTTAACCTCAAGTTGATATGTTAAGCAGGTCTGAAAGAAAAAAAAATGCTTGTATTTCAACCTTTTGCCTGCAGTAGTAAACGATAGAGAAGATGACTGGCCAAATCCCAAAGGGCTTAATCAAGAGGACTGACACAAATAAGGAGCATTAACATAAACTTAACCACAACACCATACAGTATAAAACAGTTTAAAAGCACTCTGCATACAATAGCTGGAACACTTTTTTACTTATAAAGGTTTACAAATGAGATCAGAAAAATGCTGCAAAAACAAACTGCTCACAGGAAATGTAATATTCTGGTGTAGCCACTTTGTGCTGCTGCTGGCTGTAGCTCTCATCCTCCCAATGAGTTCTGCAGCTGATCGATAGCCCCTGCGTGCTGACGCTAACGTGGCTAGGAGTACCAGTGTGGCTAAAAATAGCATCTGCCTGATGCATTACATCACTGAGGGAATGGGGCCTTAGCTGTCTGCCTGCCAGACTATCCATCTACACTTGTGTCCAAAACGCTTAACCTCCACCTCTCCCTTCCTGCAGCTTCCTATCTCCCATCCTTCTCTATACTCGCAAGTCCCTCTCCACCCTCTGCTCCACTCCATCTCACCCCCCCCTCCCCCTTCTCCTTCACCTCCCCCTTCTCTCTAACAGCTACCGGTCTGATCTAGCTGGTTCCAGCCTCAGCCTGCACCCTGGGTGTTTCCTCGTATGCCTTTGTTCAGAAAGAGATAAAGCAAATTGAAAAGGAGAAAGAGAAATATGAGATTCCACCCTTACTCTTTTCATCATTTTCTCACTGAAGCAATGCCTTCCCATTAAGCAACTTCAGTCCTCATCACTATCAATCCCTCCACATCTTCTCATTCATAGCTGACCAATTTGCACAATTCTAGCAACATCAGCAAGTGCAGTGTAAATATTTCACAAGTACACATTTATCTATACAAGTATGCCTGCTTTAACTTGAGTAAGGTGACTAGAAACTGTATTTATTTCAGGTCCATTCAACGCCAATTTTACATTGTCACTCTCCTCACGTGCCGCAGCCTCTCTGATTATTCATGTTTGTATGCTGAAGTGCACGGGACAGCCAGTTGCAAGAAGCAGGTCACATGGCAATGGCTGGCAGCTGGGTTAGTAGGCCACGGTGCATGGAGAAGGAGGAGAGATTTAACATTTGCTGACAGGACATGTGAGGTAGTTAAAACAAAAATAAGTAAGAACAAAAAGAGAAGAGCCCTGTGTGAATTTCTGCATCACAGCTGCGATGGAAAATGATTACATCCAACTGGTGTTAACAGAGCCAATGTTGAAATTAAATCTTCACCATTTTGAGCCTCACTTGACAATTTCCCAGCATACTGGGCAGGCGTTTTAATGAGCAGCTATCTCAAATGTTTTTCAAATAGCATGCCCAGTTGTTTAAGGTCAGGGTACAGAAGTAAAGTTCATGGGTGTTTTGGGTTGAACCTCAGGCTGAGACTTACTTGCTGAGCCAGCTGTTGGCAAATAAACACACACTCCCCTTTAGTCTGTTTCATATTCAAACAACCACAACACTGCATCAACATTTGATTACATGAGCAGCCACAGTTATACAGCAGTAGACTGTCCATGTGCTCCTGTGAAGCAGAGAAGAATGATATCAAGAGCTTTTACTAGGTATTTTGGGAATGACTCATATATTCCCAGAATAAATGTTGAGTTGAGAGCCTGCCAGTTTCTGAGTTTCACTGTGATCCGCTGTGACACAGTATGAGCAGTTAAAGCAAGCTTAAATGCTGTCAACAAATTTACAGTGTAATAAGTGGTATTGTTTAAAGTTGAGGGAATGCCGAAACCAAGGAAACATCTTAGATTTGTTTGGTGTAGTCTGAAGCTTTGAATGAAAGTGATAAAATACCTTTTACAACACCAGATGCTGAGCACTATTTATTGTATTCCAAATTAGAAGTGAAATTAGAGAACATTTTCAAAACGGTATGCAATTGAGATTTTGATGAGTAGTAATTTCTTTTTTCTGTGTGGTTTTAAGCTGAATCTTCAGGTGATATAGTGAGAGCACATGTAGATAAAAAATACTCTAAATAACAGTTTTGCTGTTCCTGCATCTCCTACTAATGTTCATGCTAACTCCCCCATACACAAGATCTCAGCAGTGCCACCCACATGAAGCATATTTAGCTGCATTCCAGCAGACCTCCTCTCTTTGCTCCCATTCACACTTCTGTCAAAGAGCGTCTGCTGCTGCAGACCTGCAGCTGCTTTCCATCACGACAGGGCCACTTTCAAGACGCCTCTTGAATTTCCTTCCTCAACATCTGGTGTGAACTAGTCTGGAGAGCAGACAGAGAACTCTTTGGGCTGCGAGGCACGAGACGCATGCACATGAATTCATGTGCATACACACACCTATGAAAACACAGCTGCTCAAGGTCAGCTCCCTAAACACACACACTCAATGGTGCTACTTTGCTCTACCACAAAACTCTGTGTGTGTGTATGTGCTTTGGTGCATACATAAAATGGATGTGCACCAATTCAAAATTAGCCCTCTATGATCTACTGCCATGGTTTCGACCATCAATGTTAGTTGGTTTATGATATTTTGGGACAAGAGATGAAAATCCACACAGCAAAGCATGATTAAAAAATCAGGAAAACATATCACAAAGTGCTGTGAAAGGAATTCCTTTGTTTTATATAGGTCCTTCATTCATGAGATACTCAAAACTTAGAGTTACTCCACCATTTTCACACATTAAAGTGCTTTGCAGGTCTTGGGGAGTACTACTATAGAGATATGACTGTTTTTTCACCTTTTCAAAATCTGATGCCTACATTACCCATTATACTGAGCAACTGAGTGACATCCCTGCAGACAATTTATTAGGTTACATGCAGATTCCTCTGGAGCTACAAAAGGCTTTATATACTACAGGACCACAAGGATCCTTCAGAGGGCTCAAAACCAGCAATGAAAGAGTGTAACATTAATTTCACCATCGATGCACTCACCAGACATTCTGAGGAACTAACATCACTGCTACCAAGCAATGTCATGGAAAAAGTATCCGAGTGTGTTGAGAAGGCACAAGCATCACAACACAATAAACATAAGGAATGGCAGATATGACAATTTCAAACATTACAGGTACATCAAGGCAACTCGCAAAGATCAAAAGCTCTCACCTGAAGGAATAAGGATATCAACAACACAGCAAATGTGACATACCAGTAGACAGCTCACCCAACCGGAGAAGGCTGTCTTTGCCAAAGCACTGAACTTTGCTCCAGAACAGGTACTGGTAGGAGATCTCATCACAGCAATATAGTCAGCCATCAGAAATGACAAGTTGGCAGACACAGAGGCAGAACAACTATGGTTGAAGGTATATCTGCAGCCTGCTTCAACCTTTCTTGGACTGTGCAGTACACATTGAAGAAGACAGAAGCCTTAACATTGAGATGTACAGTACTTGTGTGTGTGTGTGTGTGTGTAACACAGCCAAGTACTTGCTGTTCAACTCTCATCACCCAGTCGAGCACAAGCTGGGGGTCATAAGACACCCTAAACTATCGGGCGGAGACCATGCACATAAAGACAGAAGGGAAGGAGAAGGAACAGAGGCACATCAGGGGAGCACTTTAAAACTGTGGCTACTCATACTGGATCTTTGTCAAAACCTCTAAAAGATTCAGAGCAGACAGAGAGGGCGAGATGGAAAAACTTGACAACATGGTCATTCCTTATGTCACAGGAATATCTGAGAAACTCAGGAGGACCTTCAGTAAACGTAATATCCATGTTCACTTTACGTACCAACACACTGATGCAGAAACTTGTCCATCCTATGAAAAAAATCCAGGTATAAGCAGAGTAATGTAGTTTATGCGTTTTCAATTCAGCCAGGACTGCACAGATTGGTACATTAGGGAAACTAAACAACCTAAAGAATCCATTTATGTCAAACTGGAATGACCGTCTTTGAACAGAGGAGGTGGCCTATGACATTACTGATCACCCATGTACAATGCAGTACTGAGTTCCCTACCAAGACACGTTAAAAACCATTCACACCTGGGCTCACCTAGCCCTAGCAATCCACATGAAGGTCATTAGGTCAACAGCTAACAAGTAGCCCTCGCGACTCTGAAATTCAGAGCTCAAATGTGTCCTTAATGACTCTGTAAGGACACTGCCACACAGTTTAAAAGCCTGCCAACTCCACTCCAGTTTAGAACTGAAGAAGCCTCGTGGATGAGAGGTAAACTTCTTCAAGAAACTGAAACAAGTTCAGTTGCCTATGATACAGCGCTTAGAATAACCAATACCTGGATGACTGAGAACCTTCATCAACATCTTTATATCATATTTTTTCACATATTCTGTAGTAGTCCCCAAGCAAGGAAAAGGGTTCTCGTGGAACTTCTGTATTGTTCTGACATTTCTAAACTAACGTTAGCAAGGAGGGGAGAGAGGCACTGAGATGAGGCACTTAAGGATGTGAATATAGCTGCTTCCTTTGGACTTTCAGACAACATTTTAATACAAGCCCTTTGCAAAGAAATCCACAGTCCAACAGGTTCAAACAAGTTAAACAAATCGTCCACACTGTTGTATGGGCAACCAGGAGTGAAGGGGAAGGTCTAATTTTTCACGTCATGTTACAGATTAGCTCACATATGGCCAATGAAAAAGTGATTAATAGAGGTAAGTTGCAACAAATTGTTAAATGCAGTCCATTTGATGTTGAAATTGGTAGAATTACCTTTGACTGATTTTTTTTACCCTTTAATTGATTTTAGTCAGTAGCACAGGCTATCGTTCCACTTTCATGTGACACTGATTTAGATTTAGATTCAGAGTCAGAGAGAGAAATGGAAGTCTGGTCTAAAGGATATGTAACATGTCTTTTCAACACACTGATATGATTATGAGAGGGCCATGTGAGTTACATCACAGGTATGACTTAAGCCACTCATGCTTGCAAGAAAGCACACAGAGATCTTGTAACGGTGACCTTTTGCATTACTACCATATCGGTAGTACTTTCATGCTTCAGCCATTCATCCGCAGAATAAGAGCAAGTCTAATTATATTGAGCAGGAAGCCTACAGAAACCTACACAGACCCAGTAAAGCAGCCTTATCCACTGCTATCCAACAGGCCATCGACCGAGGAGAGATCCCTTCTGCGTAAGCTGGCTCATCTGCAGCAGAGCTGTGTCAGTCAATGGGTGACTGTGACTGTAAGGCCAATCAATTTGTCAAGAGCCCGATGAAGTTAAAGTCTGTATGCTTCATTTGCCTCTACACTGTGCTGTGGTACCTCAGTGTGTAATTTAGACTTAATCAGAGCCACAGCTGTACTATCATGCACGTATAATGTCTCAGTTGGCCTCCTCTTTACGGCTTAAACATCTCTGCAGTTAAATGTATTCAAGTTATAAAAGATGGAAGATTTCACTCGAACTGTCTTCGTCTGGATTTCAGTGCAGTAATGTCTTAGCGTGTTCCAAAAAATGTCTAGTCATAAAAATAAGAGCTCAGGGGAGTCATTGATCAGATGCTTCATTCACAGCTGCTGTTGAACTTGGCTTTAGCTGTGGAGCTACAGTGACCCCTGCAGGTCAAAGTGACCCAGAGCTGTAGGCTTGGCGTTGTGCTTGTGATGCTTCAGTATGTATTCTCTCTGTATGTGTGTATAGGGTGGAGTGGATTGAACGAGTGGGTTCATGCACATACAGCCATCTGTGATTGTTTATCTGTTTGTGCCTTCATTAATGCAGGCATATGCATGTGTTTCCTAATTATGAGGAATCATGGAGCTGGTTTGTGAACAGCATTTGTGTTTTTATATATGTATTTATATGTCTGCGCATATCTATATGTAAGTGTTTATCTGTGTATTTCTAAATTATTTAATAGCTAAGATATCTTGTGTTTGTGGGCTAATGCACTTGAAATCTGCAGAGCACCTACTGTCTTAATAGTCTTCTACTCCTGCTGCTCAAAATTATTGAATTATACTAAGGATAAAAATGAGTTTCAAGATTCAAGCAAAGCTAAAAACAAACTGACAAACTGATTACAATCTGCAAGACAACAGACCTTATTATAGATACAGTTTAATTTGATTACCATTCGCAATTTCCTTCCTCCATTCAACATTTCCTGACTCTTAGAGGAAGTTAGGCAACTCTCATTCTGTTTCAGGCAATTAAGCTGGCATCACAGGGCTGACTCAATCTCTTCCGCTCTCCCTTGCTCTAATGTTGTAGCCAGACATGAGAAAACCTCAAATGGCTTCTGAAAGAAACTTCACCAAAAATGACTTGATGAAAATATAAAATGGCTAAAATACTGTGCAACAGATGTGGAACCAGACAGCATTCATGTGAAACGGTCGTGTTGTATGTATGTTACAGCAATTGGGAAACATCCCGGTAAATCTAACCTAGAAACCTAGTGCAAACATCATGCTAGTATGGCAACACCACTGACCTCAATAGTTTCAAGGTACAGCACCTTTTCACTTCTCTAAACTGCCGCTCTACACACAAAAGCTCTGCCAAGACAGGCTGTCGAAATCCAAAAATAGAGCAGGATAGCGAGGACTTTGACAAATGTGGGCTTCCACTTTTTTTATCATTCAGTGTGTCAGCAGCCTGTTTGATAAAGCCCTTGATGACAAACTCAGTGACTCCACAAAATTAGGTAAAAGGTGCCTGCTGCTGCATTGAGAGTTTATGGAGTACAACACTAAGTAGATCAACACTGTTACATTTTTAAACTGATTTATTCATGCCAGTTCATTTACTTAACAATTGCCTTAAATTCTTAAATAATGAACCCATCATGATGAAATAAGTTCGGGTTGCCAGCAACTGATAAATTATAGAAGCCCTTGATCTGACTTGACTGGCCACAAGTAATTTTGCGCCCATCGATCTATTTAATGTCATTTATCTACTGAAGCAGGTAGTGAATCAATGTCAATGTGTTACAGCCTGAAGAAAAGAATGAGGTCATATCTATTGGATATAGATTTAGTTATTTCATAGATTCTATAAGTGCACAGTGCAGAGTGAGTATTTGAAACATATATTTTATACAAATAAAAAATGCACATATTCAAGCAGAATATCTATCCATATCCTTTTTGGATTCTGACTTAATACTGTGACTTGCTATTGAACTATAAAGCAGGACATTCTTCAGAAACATTCATCTGGTCTACTTCACACTTGGTTTGTTGCTGATGTGTACAGTGTTGAATTTGGTGCCATAAGGACACAATATCTGTATAATCTGATTATGTAGCTGGGGCATGGCTGTTTACCATTGATTGACAGCATGATCACCTGCTCTGCAATGCCTCTCTCATTGGTTGCTGTGGTTAGGCTCAGAAGGTACCAACATAATCATCCAGATTTTAAATTGTAAATTTCAAACGTGTCTGATATTATCAGGGCGGACCTGATTAGTCTGTGAGAAGTTCAGGAGATTTACAAGTGGATCTGTAAATCCCTCACATTACCAGATAACTGCACTAGTTTAATAAAAAAGTAAATGAATAGAATGTCCATACTTCTGTATATATAATTGCTTTGGCACTGATAGCTTGTAAGATTTGCTCATGGATGTGTGCTGTGAAGAACCCTATTGAAGGAGGATAGCTACTGTGGCCTCCTGTTTACTGTGTTTTATCTGGAAATAGGGGAAAGTTCGTGGAAGTATTTCTACGGACACCAGTTGTTAGGACAACATGCTTCTGGCAAAAATGAGAGTTTAACTTCCAGAGTCCAGAAAGGGCGGAGTCGGTCACTACATGACGAATTGTTAAAAAACCAACACAACTAATGCAATTTAACCATAACTGCTTGAAACTGATGCAAAATCACATTAACTGCACATTATAAATACTGCACAGGTAAATTATGTCCTCATAATCAATTATAATATTAAGCAAAGTAAGTTAATGACTGCACATACAGTTACCAGTTTACCATACTCTTGGTCAATAGTTTGCAAAGGAAACGTGTTCTGGACTGAAAAGGATGGCACAATTATCATATTGTGCATGTGTTTTTCTAATGCTCAACCCTGGATACAATCCAGACATGACTAATGTCTGGCCACTCTGGTAGATGAACAACTAAAAAACATGAACAACTGCTGCCTTTTAGGTATCTGTGCAACAGCCTGTGGGTGAGGGCTACAGACAGTGATTACATTTCTACTACGATTAAATCTGTTTAGAGTTGTGTAGAGTGTTTGGGAATGTGTTTGAGACTTGATGACACACATTAGTAAAACACTGCTTCAAATCATCATGAATGTTATGGAATAAAGCATATCTCACGTTTAGTTGAGTTGTAAGTGAGAAAGAGAAATGAGCTGAACCTTAATTTCCATGGTGTAGATTTTAGGGTTTGGTACTGTGTAATCATTTTGTGAAGTTAATAACATATGATTAGATAGAAGCTTGTCTTCTACAGACAAAAAAACTATTGATGTAGTCTGCTGATTATGTCTACTGACTGATTTTTGTCAAATCAGATGACCTATTTAGTTAACGGTCTACAAACCAAACACTGCAAGCATGACACTAATGTGTCATCTTTTACTTTCCATATCCTGTATTTTTTTTTTCCACTTTTCCAACTTGTTTGATTGTCCTATTAGTTTCACCTGTCTCTTAAGTCTGAGTCTTTCCCCCTCTCTGTCAGTCTGTGTCAGTTTTTTCCCTCACGTCAGTCCTGCATTTTCTCTATTCTCGTGTTTTTCCTGCGTTCACTGCCTGTGTCCTCATATTATCCTGGTTTGTTTAGTTTTTTGTGTCATTACAATCCTCTGTCCCATTGGGACACCTACCCCTAGGCATGATCGTGCAAAGCAGATGGGTAGGGCTAAGAGGGAGGGGCAAGGGGATTGGGCTACAATGTGCTCCTGTAAGAAAGAAGAAAACTCCACAGGGAATCTTTAAGGACTGGCACTGATTCAATTTTGATGATGTTATTATACTTTATAAAAGTGGTTCTGGTAGACATGGTGAGTATCTGAGAGCAAGTCAAGTGTCTGTAATCAGTTTACAGAAAAGCAACATGTGAAAATATCGTCATTGCTCAAACTGATGAGTCACACAGGATGTGACCAGCCACTTTCGCAATGATAGAGGGAGAAGAGGGGGTAGAGACAGACTGAAACAGTCTTTTTGCGGCTCCTAATGTCATGGCTTGTGGCTAAGACCAGCAGCAGCCAGAATAATAATGTACTGAAATAAAGGTTAGGAGAGAGGAGCATGAAGAAGCCAAGACATATGAAAGTAAACAGGAAAATGAAGACATGGACGACGACTTTCTCACAAAGAATGAGCTATTAGTTTGATGGTTTAATCTCATTTTACAGTATCAGGCAAAAGAGGCAAGGTCAGAATGAACAGTGAGAGGACGGATGCTGCTGACTTGAACAGAGACAGATCAGATGAAGAGAAGAGGGGTCAGGGCAACACTAGGCACAAGGCGTTGGACCTGCCAGTAGAGCGTAATGTGAGTCTCCCAAGAGGCCGTCTTCACCTCTCCCCTGTCCTGTCTACACACACTCACACAGTAACACAGGCCCTGACTGCTGATACTTTATACCATCCCATCACTTGCCTGCCATTAGCCCGGGCTGACAGACAGTAAAGAGCTTAGAATTGTATTAAATCTTGACAAGAGTAAGCCGTGTACTTTATCTTACTGATTATTCAAGAATAATGAAAGAACTGTAAAAAAATATATTTTTGCACATATTTGAAGTATCTGTGAAACACTGAAACAGATTGAAAATGGACAGAAGAAGGCATATGTAAACACAATTTTTTCTGTGTTCTCATTTTGTTCCCATACACTCGCAACAATGAGCACTGAATATGATAAGATGAAGGCCTTTTCTCTGATGTAAATCAAGGAAGTTGACACACAAGCACCTGCCGTTTTTATACTGGACAGCAGGCCACCAATTTGGCCGTCTTTTTTTGTGGCTCGGTCCGCAGTTTTAGACAGAGGGTGGCAAACTGGGAGTCTGTTTTGGGCTGCCAGTGTGCTGCCTTTTCTATCTAAAAAGGGCCACAGGATCAGAAAACCTCTCTCTGTTTATGAATTTAAGGATTGATTGGTTGTGATGGAAAGAGATGATCTTCCTCAGGAAAAGTGACTCACTTCATCTACAAAGACTTGTGCTGAGCTTACTGTCTACTGACAAGGACGCTTTGGATTATGCAATTCTTGGAGAGCTGAGAAACTGCATGCACGTTCATCCAAGTCATAAACCCCCCCCCATACCACGTACACATGCACACTGACGACAAACAGGAACTTTAAGGGATCCCAACAGCAATCAGACTGTGTCTTTGTTCTGCTCAGAGACGGGACGTCAGGAGTTGTGTGGGTGGTGTATGGGAGGGACAGAAGTTAGTGTTTACACGTGTGTGTGTTTGTGGATTGGGGCGCAGACGTCTGAATGCTGGATCCTGTCCCAGAGCTAACAGGAAATCCTCTATAACCAGAACTAAGAATCACCTAAACACCTCCCAGATACTGGAATAAAGCAGTGGGACCACTGGGGTAAACACTTCACTGGGTGTGTGGGAAAGGCTGTCTGGGATGTGGAGGGCTGTTTAATTACAATGGGTGAGAAATCAAATTGTGGTTTGTTTGCAATAGAGATGGAGACGATTTTCCTTTCCCACACCGACACCTGAAGATGCGTGTTCAAACACAAACACCCAAACCCCAACTGTCTTTGAACAGGCTGAGCAGAGAGTTCTGTCAATCATGTTATTACTAAACAAGAACCTAAAAGTACTGGGCTTGGGAACCTTTAAATATAAATGTTTCATGACTTTCAACAGATTCATATGCTGTTAAAATGACTGGCCTACATTTACTTTAGAGTCTGTAATTTTACTAACTGTCAATGATGTAAATTTTAGAGTTTGTAAATTGACACTTCAGTTATTGGCACACAGTGCTACAGCAGAACTAAAACAGAACTAGAACTAAAATTCTACACCTTTCCCTGGAAGGACTGCCAGTTAGTTATTATATCATGTCCTTACAGGAAATGTTACTTCATTCTGTTTCGGGAATCTATTTGGCCATGGCTTAAGGCCCCTAATTTTTATATTATTTTGTGGGAAAGGTTGAGTCAAAGTGGGATGATGAAGCGCCTGCAGGGCAGCAAAAAAGATGAGAAAAGAAACGAGAAGGGGTGTAAATAAAAAGAGATATGAAACCATCATTGTGTTGTAAAGGAGGACTCTAACTAGAATATCCATCAATTCTGTGACCCTGATGTCTCTTATTGTCACTGATTTATGTATAGTGAAATGCAGATGAATGCGACAGTGATCTGTAGCCTTGATAGATAGTGATCTCTGAGTGTGTTTTTCTTTTTACATTAAGTACCACATACAACTATCAAAATCAGAATGTATCTATGTAGTTGTTCCATTGTATTTTGGAGAAAATCTGTGCAATGTGTTTAATTCTGATGGGCATATAATGTTCTAGAAACACAGAGGTAAGGACTGTGATGTTCTGGGACCACCACACTTCGTTAACAAATATCTTCTTAAAAAGATAATGCAATTCATAAAATAATTTCTTCAATGATGCAATGTTGACAACAGAAGGGGATAACCCATCAAGACATCCATGCACATTTGCACATATACAGATTGCACTTGCATACTCACTAGACAAGCACAAAATCCCACACCAACATACACACACTTACGATCAGGTGAGGCTCACTTACATTGTACATATGCACTGGTAAATTTCCACTCAACACAGACAATCTTCAGTTGTCTTGCTGAGGGGAGGATAAACTGCTGCCTAGAGCCGGACCCTATCACCACACAAGCTCTGACACACACACACACAGAAACACACACAAAAAGCAGCAGTCGTTCCTAGTGAGAGGACTCTCCCTTGAGGTGGTGGAAGGGACAAATCATTATACCTCTCAGTAGGAGGTCTGACGTCTATAGCGATGTCAGAGGGTGCTCTCTGTCGCCATGTGGGTGTCTTGATGCTAAAACGAGATCAGGTTTATAAACGCTTCTGTATCTAAAATACATGTCTAAAGTTATCTACAGAAAATTCAACTTTAATACAAAAAAGTTGAGATGCTGTATATGACAGGCATAAAACATTCATTCATCATATTTTGTGTTTTACCTCAACTTCAGATTTTTGTGGAAACATGATTGTGTAAAGAATATCACTACATGGGCTTGGGAACACGAAAGAAAGTTTGTTCGCGAATAACTGCATTTTTGTTTCATTTTGCACACAGTCACAACTTGACTGGAATCTGGGTTGTATGGAGTTACAATGTGCATACATTGTTTCAATTAGAAATCTCAGAAGTTTAAGACAGTTACACTTTTGGATACATATTAGCTACGAGACACGCACATCATGCTGCACTAGCTATTTAAAACATTTGACGGACTGAGCTAAAAACTCACATCATGTTGACATCAAAAGTTAAGGCAACAGTTATGATGGAACTAAAATGACCAACTTGTCATATGCGTTGTGGCACTACCAAGTGATGTGAGAACATAATTCCTTTTTTTTTTTTTTTTTTTCATTTTTTGGTGATACTGCTACAGTTGCCAGGGAACATTGAAGATGAGACAAAACATGTCCCTCACACCTCTGTGACCTTCTATCAGTGGGTCCCTGACAATAGAGCTATTGTTACGGTGGCTCTTCATCTTGTAATTTATTTTTTGACAAGAGAAGCAAATCCCAGGATGTCAAATTATATAATGCCTACAAAAACCAGCAGGAGTGGAGCTTTGTAGAGAATACGCAAAGCAACAGGTGGTTTTTACTCTCTTGCTTATACTCTTGCTGCCTTCCTTTCTTTAAAAACTAAACATACAACCCTTGGTGTAACATTTTCTAACTCAGTACTACATATGTCCAAATGATGGCAGTCAAGATACTGAGACAGAAAAACAATTAAAAACTAAATAAATTGAACCACAAGCCTCCACTATCTCCTCCTGCTCTCAGCTTTCAGACTCACCAAGGGATGGGATTTTATTCCAGTTCTCTCTAGCTGACTGTAGCTGTTGCAGGGAGAAATAAATCAACCCGCAGCTTTAATTTTCTCCCCACAGAGGGCAGCGTCAGTGACTAATTACAGCCCAGCCACCACAGATGGAGAGCTCTCTCTGTTAGAGGTGGTGGGATCTGGACCTGACAGTTCAAATCAATGGTGAGGCACGAGCATGGCTGTGACCCACAAGTTCAGGAGACATTTCTGTCTTGTCTGACAAAGTAGCAAGATCTTTGGCCTCCTTAATACAGAAATTTAACCCTGATGATTTTGATTTAGGCATCTCAAAACAATTTCAATTCAATACAATGCATTTTATATTTTCAGTATCTACAGTTTCTCAAATTAATCTCACAAGAGGAGTACTGGCACAAACTGTTTGTATTCTACAATACATGGAATGTTTTATTTCTTTTGCCTGTTTTAGTGTTTTGTTGCTGCTTTTTGAGAGGCCTAATCGAGGAATTCACTCTTGTAACACAAAAGGAGTTCTTACTCTAAATGTTCATCTTCCATTTCCAAGACTCAATTATCCATCAGTCAACATTCAGGGAGAACTTCAAAGTCTTACATGTCACCATTATTTGTTACACCACTACTCTGTACTCAATGCATCGAAACACAGAAATATATACTTTTATCTCAATAGTGATGCTTTCATTGTCTACCTACATGACATGATATTTTCCTGAAGAGAGACTGGATAGTTAATGTGTTTACTTATCCATAAGCCTTAGAATCCATTGGCTCAGCTGGGCTTCAGTTAGACAGAATACAGACTGCCTCCAGCAAAGTAGTTTTGGTGTGACGATATTATTTAGTTACATACGTTACTTAAATACGAAATAGGCAGAACCTGACAGGAGCACTGCCAGAAAGTAAACATCTGAACCACAACTTCCTGTTTCCTAAATGTTATTAGAGCCATTTTATGTTGTCATTTTATAAAATATATGTCCTCCCTGTTAAAACATCCGATATGGGATAAAACATTTCAGGCACGAGGAGGGTGATTTTCTCTAGCACTGAAACACTGAATCTTAGGACAATTTATCATGTTTTAAAATTAAGTCCACTGCACACATCCCCTTATACATGCATGTTATAACAATGAAGGGCGAGCCAGTCAGGAAGGTACATGTAGTGTTCTTGATTGGCCTACTTATTGGCAGCCAGAATACTGGGCAGAGAAAACATCATGCAACCCAAGTGTTTATATACAAGGGAAGTTATGTTTTTTCAGATTTTCTCAATCTGCCTCAGATCTGAGATAGCGCACACTCAAGCAAAAAGAATGACGTCAAATGGTCTATTTAAATTCAGCACATCCTGTACTGTGTACCCACCATTACTTCCATAGTATTCCCAGCAGTACCAAAAGACCATTTAGTGGGTACATCTCATGACCAGCCCATTCAGCTAGGCCTTAAGTCAGCGATTCAAGCAGGCCTTCATTGAGTGTCCATGAGTAGAATGGCACAGAAACACCCACACCGACACATATTCTATAAACTACAGCACAATCTCAGACATGTGCGCATCCAAGGAAGAGGGCCTTACGTGCAGTACAGTACCAACAAGGAATCCGAACAGGACGGAATTTTCCATCCAAAACCCTTTTAGGTTCAGGGGCTCTGCCTGGGCCATAAACTGGTCCAGCCCAAGGTGTTAGCCCCCAACGACAGTCTGCTTTAGTAGGGGCTCGTGTTTGTCATCCAAAGAGACGGGGGACCAGTGGAAAATTACCAGTCCCGCACTCGCTCACGCACACACACACGCACACATACACACAAAGACCAGTGGGACCAGCTGAGAGAATGACCTGCAGCCGCATATCTATCTCGCTCATTGCTTATGTGACAGCTTGCGTTTTTAATGGGCGATGGTGCGGGGGGCATGGTTGCGTTGTCAGGACGCGTCGGCCCGCAAGCTGCGCAACCAGTGACATTCGATGATGTGTGTTCACGCCTATGCACATTTCCAAGAAAATACCTGTGACATGTCTAGAGGCTAGTGAGAAGGGTTGGTAGCACATGTGTGTGTGTGTGTGTGTGTGTGTGTGTGTGTGAGAGTGTGTGCACATTTCAATTTATCTTAATATAATTGAGTGCGTAGATCAGTGTTTTTTCTGTCAGTATTTGCTCAAAGTTAAGGTGTGTGTTGCAATACAGGCATTACAGCTGTGTTAATGCTTGTGAGGTACTGATCTATACAGTATAAAGAGATGAGAGATGAAGGCCTCTTAAACAATTTGCAAATCCATTTACATTAAAGGCTGTATAGAAAATGTGTAGATACAAATGGATGGAAATGTCAAAGAACCTAGTCCAGATGGTGTGGGAATATGAAAGTCGCAGCCTTCATAATTCTTTGAACTGTGAGTGCTCAATGTGACCTTTATAATGGAGCAGTGTACTGTACAAGATCTGAGCAGAGGAACTGTATTACCTGGGTTCCAAGGCAGCTCAGCATCATGTGAGTGAGCAGTTTGGCAGCAAACATGGGGAAACGGGAGCACAGCACATGGGATATAATAGCCAATGCAAAGCCTGGGGATGGATATAGAGAGAACCAATATTAATGATTAATCAATAAATTATTTATATAACATATCAGCAGTGGCTTTTTATAGCAATGTTGGAGGAATGTGGAAGTTTAAACATGAAAGAAAAAGAAAGCCAAAGAAAAGACAGGTAGGTAGTGTGAAAAAAGAGAAGACATAGAATAAATGGTGTGTGTTTGTTACCTGAGATGCAGATAAATCCCGAGGCATAGAAGGCCTCATTGTAGGATGCAAGAGAGGCAAACTCTGCGTAGGCCGTGTAGATAGACAAGTGGGAGCAGGCACATTCCACATAGTTCCCACTCTCTTTCACAACCCTGCAGTATCGACCATCTGATGACCAGCTAGAGGAGGAGAGCAGAGGAGAGGAGAGGAGAGGAGAGGATGTATCATCATGTCCAATTTGCTGTCAGGTGTTAATGTTATCTGTTGTCACCGTGACCTTTAGCATTCAAAGGGGTTGTGCAACGCAACATTTTTATCATGTTTATGTTGGATTTGGTTGCAAAAGTATCACACAAAAACAACAAACACAACAAGAAAATCATGCAGCAACATTGACCTTTCCCTGACAGTGACTTTTCTGCTCTTTTTACCCTCCATCTCAACCTTTTTGTTTCCGAGGGTACATTGTCCAAGTGGCTGTTCCAGCCAATTCCCAACTAGTAACAGTGTGTTCTAGCCAAGTCCCATTCCACGCCCCAGGAATGTCCTCAACAAACTGACTCCAAGTGGGAGGATTCAGAGTGTGGTGGACTGAATGTGCAGATAGGGAACAGAGGAGAAGTAACTTCCCCTGTGGCCACAGAGAGGCCTTACTTGGTCTTTTGCACTTTACTTGGAAAACTGGGTGTATTTATATGAACTGTATCAAAGAGAGATTGTAAACAAGTTAATTAAGATAAAGGACAATTACTGAAAGATAAAAAAGGATACAGTAGGCATAAACAAGACTTGTACTGCTGATGTTACCAGGTCATCTTAAAGTGATCATGGCTGTATTATTGAGAATAGAAACATTTTCAGTTTAAATTGGCTGCTTTAAGCTTGCATGTATTAGAACAGGTGCATCCGTACTATATTACCTTGCAGTGGTCTGGTTCCAGAGAAGGCACATAGACCTGCCTGGTTTAACTTGCTGACCAGGGCTGTGGATACGATACACCACCTCATTGCCATCTTCTAGAGGTCGTGACCCTCTGTTCTGGAGGCTGGCTGAGAACACCTACAGTAGATATAAACAGAAGAAGAGAGGAGAGTTCAGCTGTGGAGTGAGCTACAAAAAATAATGACTAGTTTACACTGGAGTAATGCTGCCACCTGCTGTTTTTAATGAAACACAATTACCCACTCAGAGGCAAATATGCAGTCCAATTATCTCAGTGGTTCCCTACCTTCCCATTAAGAGCAGTGATTGTATCATTGGTGAGAAACCAGTGTTCAGTTCTAAACTCTGTTAGTTGAATGCGGCTGAGGTTGCCACAGTCAGCAGTGGAGGCTGCTGGTACTGCCAGCAGAGTATCTGGGAGCTGGAAAAAGTCTGCATTACGGCCTCTGAATCTGTGTCCGTTGATCTGTGTGGGGTACCACTGGAAGGCAGAAATGGTCATATATGGACATGTTTCAAGGATGGTACCCCTTCTGGAGAAATTAAACAAACAGAAATAGAAATTAAAAAAACATTGTTCTGAAGTAATATGTATGAGAAAGGTTGTATCCATCATGCTCAACATCATAAAATGTTCCCTTTTTGAGATTTGATACTTACATCTCACATTGACTGTGTGTGAGGATGCTGAATGCAAATCGCTCAGCCACTTCAGCAAGATGGCTAAGGCCTCTGGTGTCAACTCTACTGGGATTGGCCAAGGCACATAAAAGGTCATAGGTCAGATTGCGGCTGCTTTCCTGTAAAGTAGCCCTCTCTGCCTCTGCAAGCACCTGGCAGGGAGAGAGAATGAAGATTTGTTTCTGTATTAGTCAGGCAATTATGCCACGGGAAACAGTCTGCTCAAGTAGAGTTTGAATGTTTCTCCCTTTGATATCTGTATTTCTGATTTGCAGTGCTGTATTTATCCTTTACACCCCTCCTGAATCTGTGACTATCACTTTATTTGGTTTAGACCTCACTGCTATGCAGCCTTTTTATTGAACCAAAGCTCTTTTTCTACACTGCCTCATTCGCTTCTCTGTAAATGCTCCTTTGTTTCCTCATGTTGTGTAACTCATTTCTGCTGTCTCTCTCTCGCTCTCTCTTCTGTCCCTACACGCTCCATCTTGTTAAATTACAGTGAAGTCTCCGGTAGTCTAGAGGCAGAGGAAGTGCGATACTGTATGTACTCTAACATCAGAGCAGCACAGTGATAGCAGCACTAAAGCAGTGACAACTGAGACCTTTTCAGATGACTAACTGCTCCTTAGATTTGTTGGAGTAGTGGTGATGCATGCCCTTGAGTGCAGATCTGTCTGACACAGAGGGCTACAATGGCTCAAAAGCTTTAAATGGTGAAAAAATAAAATCATACAGAAGCAGGTTTCCCTCATTACTGACTCATTTTACAATAATTTATAAAAAAAACCAAACAAACAAAAAAAACCAAATTAATTTATTTGAACAAACAGCTGGGAAAAACTGATCAAATCAAATATATGTATAACCAAAGATGTTCATAAGGACAATGTGATTATGTTTTGGAGCACATGACTTGTTTCAGAATAAATACAGTACAATTACCAGAAAAAACTGAAACTAAAATGAACAATTTTATCTGCTCTTCCACGTTAAATAGGGAGGAATGTAATTAAAATTAGGTTTTGGTATTAGTATGCAGACAAATATTTTTGTTCTCAACCCTCTTACCTTCCCCAGGGCCTCAAGCACTGCTGCCATCTGCTCACGACTTAGAGGTTTATCGACTTTATTAATGAGTCCTTGCAGCACCTGGTTCAATATAGTTGTGTCAAGAGGCTGATGTAATTGGGCCAGTAAGACCCACACAGCTTCACTTGCTGCATTTGACACCAGAGTCACATTAGCCAGCCCAAACTGAGGGTGAACTCTGGCTCCCCCTGTTGAATTGTACAGCTCCACCTGGAAGCGCTTCGGTGTGGGAAGAGATGAACTGAGGTCAGGTGTAAGGACAATGTCCAATGATGTATTACGGTGGCCCACATCGAAGGTAAGCCTACCCTCCTGTTTAGGAAAATCCATCCCTGCTTTAGCAGGCCAGATTATTGTGGGACCCACTGACTCCTCTCTAGGGAGCTCCTAGAAGAAAAACAGAAATGATCTGTGTTGGATGGAGTCTTGTAAGCCAGCATTGATTTGCCTCAACATGTGTCATAAATCCACAAAATGTAAAAACATGTTAACATGAGCACGCAACTTGGAAAAAGTAAAAAAAAAAACATCAGTGCATCCAATTTCTCTAGAATACATAAGGCCCAATTTTCATTTGGTGAACAGTCTCCACGTGGTCTGCATTCTAAAAGCAGAACAGGTGGAGGAAGAATTCAGATTCATTACTTAAAGGGACATTCCGTCGTAAATCAACTCGTCTGGGCTTTCCCACAGCGAGCAAGCTGCTGCAGGAGAGTGGTGAGTTGTGTTGTCTTTTCAGTAGAAATCCGGCAAAGCTAGCAGATGTTTGATATCTCGAACTATGTGCTGGGACCCTATTTGCTGTTCTGAGCATTATTTATGGCTATGAGTGGCTTTTTGTTGGCAGTTTCTTGGTGGAGGCATAGACTGCAGTGTATTGTTATCGTGCAGTCTTTTCTGAGGTTGCTAAAAGCTAGCGGTCGGAAAACTTGATCTCTCGGGGGGGGGGGGGGGGGGGGGTACGGTTAATCTGCTGATTATTTTTTCCATTAATTGACTGGTTGTTTGCTTTGTATACATTTAGAAAATAGTGAGAATCATCATCACAGTTGCCAAGAAGAAGGGCCCACTCACACATTAGTGAAATTGACACATGACGTAATCAAAAAAATATCAGGGCTTTTATTATGCAACAAAGCTTGTAAAATACTACTTAATCATAGTGCCTCAGAGAAAATGGGGCTGATAATGAAATCAAACAGGTTTGGAGAGAAGGGAACACTGGTCGTCATCAGCATGAGTAAACTGTGACCATTATTAACATATCCATATAAGCAGTGTAGCTGGTTTAAGGTAGAACATACCTGTGCAAGTTAAATCAGGAGTATATTTTGCAAAGTAAGAATATTTGTGTTTATCTTTCCAGCATTTTTGCATGAAGAGAAATCACTCAATGATTCAAATGTACAGCTCTGAAGAAGAACGGAGAGCAAGTAAACATCTAATGCCCTTCATCCTGCTTCATCAGTAATTTTACAATTTTGTCTGATGAGGAAATTACTGCAAGACAAAATGACCACAATGTGCAGCACAGCACAATACTGGTACTCACAGTATACAATATGCAAGCATGACAAGTTTTTCTAACGAGTTCAAATAATGACAGTGTTATGAAAGAGACTAATTTGATCAGTCTACCATTAGATTTGTCTGCTGAAGCGTGTGGTGAGTCGGGTCAATGACACGCAGGTCAGATAGAGACAAATAAACCTTGTTCAGGTGTTACAACTGAGAAAAATTAAAATCTCTTATTTCAGCTGGTGAATGGCTGGAATCATGTTGGCTTTGACTTTATATGAGATTTCCTACAACACCTCCAAGGCAAAGCTAGTGCTTTCAAAAGTGTTATATTTAACTGATTTAAAATACTATTTCAAACACTTGAACAATAATTTGTTGGATTGCTTGTTATCTGTTTGTTCTTACCACTGTGCGGTATTGTACAGACATGACTGAAGCGGTGCTTGCTCGTCTGTGGACTTGGAGACTGAGTCTTGTGGTCATCAGAGTGGCAATGGGCAGCCTATGGCTTACAGCAAAGTAAATGATTCCTTGTGGATCGTCGCTCTCTGCCATGGTGATGTTGGCAAACCGGGTGGTCTCGTTGATGGTAGCTCCACCACCCACCTGATAAATCTCCACAAAGAACCACACCTGGAATTCTGGTTCCTACCGCAATGCAAATGAAAGATTAATCTAAAGACAAAAACATTATTCTTCTACCTCATTTGTGATCTACACTTATAATGCAAGATTGAGTGGATTACAAGGTGGGACAGATACTGACATGCTGCAACTGCTTTCACCAGGGCCCACTGCCTCTTACTCACCTCATCGTCCTGTACCTCCACAGTGAGAGCACAGATTATCTCTCCTCTCCTACACAGCACAGTTCCTGAGGTCTGCACCAGCTGTCTGGTTAGGTTGACCCCATTGTTGACAAGAGTTAGTGCTGCCTTGCTGAAGGTAGCTCTCCAGAAAACCTGCAAATCCTCAAAGGCTCTGAACAAAAGAAAGAAGAGCAGATTAAATAATTTGGTTGCAGTCAAACATTGAACCTTTTTTGGGGACATAAATAACCTCATACCTATAACCTATTAACCTCAATTTCTAACCAAAAGCTTATTTTATTACCTGTTTTCCTGTCTCTGAAGAAAGAGGAGAGCAGTTCTGTTCTCTGAATCCTCATCAAGAACTTGGCCCATCAGGGAATTGAAGCTAAACCCTACAATACCGTTATGGAAGTCACTCCCTGGTATGGACAGAGGGAAGAATAAAGATTAAGAAAGATTAAGTCCAGAATGAATAAAAATAAATATTTTGCATAATGTTTAATTGCTGGAACACATCAGAGCATAACAGTCAAACAAAATCTTTCTCTCATTATTTACCAAGGATAGTGATCTTGGTGAAAGCTCCAAAGCCCTGGTATGGACTGTCTGTGATTTGTGCACCTCCCTCTGGATCACTGAGGTAAATGAAGAATACTTCCTGTCCCTCAGGCTCTGAGTCATCCAGAATGAGGAGGATGACTTCTGCCTCATTCTGACCAGCCTGAAAGGAAACTATAGTGGACTCCAAGAGGAAGTCCTGTTGCTCCTTCGCGAGGTTCTTAACAGGTTCCAGAGTGAATGGGGGAGGTGTTGTACTTCCATCTGGGTAAAAGACCACAGCAACACAGTACATTACAATATAATGCTGCAATGGAGAAATAAAGCAGTGCAGCAAGACAAACACAAACCTCCATATGCTTGGACTCGAACCCTCACATCCCCAGCTGAACTGTCAGATCTGCGCACCCTCAGAACCACCTTCCTCTCCTGCTGGGAGTCCTCATCCCTGTCCTCAGGTATCTGGACCAATTCAGGTCCAATGCTCAGCACTCCTCCAGTCACATCGCTGGCCAGGATGGTGATATTGGCCACGCTGTGCTGAGGGTTGAGGCGAGGAACGGACTCTGCCCAAGCTAAATCTGTAGTAAGGACTTGAACATCTGTAAGGTTGACGTGAAAGTACTCATCAGCCTCTGAAAGAGAGTCATCAAGTATTGAAAGGCGGAAGGAAGTGTTGGTTTGGCGAGGCGAGTCAAAGACCAAACGGCCATCTGGCACTGCAATAAAGTCTTCTCCTGCTGCTGCACTGCCTGCTACTGTTGTATAGGACAGGCGGGTGCTGTTGCTACGAGAACCGTACAGTCTCTGAACATAAAGTGTTATTATCTGGATGTCCTCCGCAATGACGAGCTTCCGGGAATCAGGGGCAAACTGGTAGATTCCCAATGGCTCCACTTCTGCCACAGTAAATCCTGACCTGTGCAGGAAGACAGACATTTGAGAGGGGTTACATTTGATGTTAACGAAATATTTTTTAACATTATCTTAAGGTGTTAGCTCATAACTAGCAACAGAAATTACTGACAGAGTTTGAGAGATGTTGCTTTTTCAAGACACATATATGATCTGTATAAAAAAAAGATCACCACCAAACTAACTACTGCAACATGTAACAGGTTTGTGTTCCTTCAGACTCCAAATCCAGACCACTGTGAAACCATTACCTGAGCTTGACAGTACTGGAGGCAGAACTGCTAGAGGTTGCAGCACTGAGGTGTATAGCATACGAAGCTGCCACAGATGCATCAGCAACAGCTGTGAGTGATATGTTTTTAGTCCTCTCTCCATGGGCCATCTTCAGTGAGCCTGGATATGAAGAAAGGAGGAAATGACCTGCAGTTAATAATGCAAGCTTTCATTAATCCAAGATAATGTTTGGCATCACTCTGAACACAAGATACCATCCATATAGATGGAAATATGTCTTGTACTGATCCCACATTTGGAAATTACATTTCTTTGAGGATACAGACAGGCATGAACAAAATAAAAAATCAAAATAGAAACAAATGAGGTATTAAAGCATTTATTGTTCAAATACTGCTTCACATGAAATCATTTGAAAAAAATAATGAGGGTGGTTTGAGAGAGTGTGTGATTCTACACCACTCCAGACATCATTAACTCTCTGGGTGTTTTACCTGAGCTTGGGGTGATAGTTCCCACTCCGAGACCAGGTGGAGCCTGTCCTGAAGGATACCCAGCTGTCCACTGCACCCTGATGTCCCCAAAAAGGCCCGCTCTTGTCACTTTTGCCTCACATGTTCCTGTTTCAATACTTGAAACGTGAAGAGCCAGGGAGACAAATCCAACCTGCACAACATACGTGAGAGAAGATGGTTCCTTTAACATCAAAACAGGTTTATAAAGCTAAATAAATACACCCCTTCTTATAATTATGTTAAGCACTGTGCTCTCATTGGATTTAAGTTATGTATTACAGTATTCTGCAGGTCTGTTCATTAAATGTCATTGTTAGCATCCAGTTAAATGTATTAGCCCTAGTGTGTTACATGGGCCTTTCAATAGGCTAGACAAGAAGTACTTGAGTGTTCACAGAGCAGTCAAGGACTCAGCGCTAACTCAGTTATTAAGGTTTTATGTACGTTTTAAATTACATTAGAGGAATATGGTGCAGTAAGCCCGAGTCTGTTCCCCAGCGGTCAAGAAATAATTGAATAAACTAATGTATAATGATTAATTTTCTATCAATGCAATTTAATCATTCAGTGAAAGGAATCTTTGTGAACAAAAAATTGTAAAGTGACACAGTGAGCAAATCACCTCAAGGAACATACACCCTAATGAAATGTCTTAAAGCAAAGCACTTATATATCATATATACTGTATATAAAAAGACAACCACAACTCACCTCTGAGCTGGCAGCTTCTTCAGGCACAGTCACTGTAACAACGCTGGCCTCATGAAGGAGGCGAGGAGGAGAGCCGAGAACAAGACTGACTAGTCTCACATCAGTCAGCTCTGCCCTTAAGCTCTCACCATCTGACAAAAACACCTACATACAGAAAAGCAGGTACAACAAACAAATGTTGTATGGGCGGATATCTTATTGAATTTTTCAAGCCTTCATTTCCTGAACTTATGTCTTTGCTCACCTGGCTGCTGATGGGCACAGTGATAGAACTGAAGGTCTCTCCCGCTCTCATAAAGAGCCTTCCTTCAGCTTGTCCTCCCAGTATCTCCTCGATGTCCATCATTTCATCAATTCCTCCACTGATCCTATAGCCCACACTGGCGTTGCCGAACAGCCCGGCCAGCCGGGTCACATTCATAACCAGTGCTCTGGTGACCTCAGACCCAGCGCCTATTACAACTATGGACTGCTGCTCAGGGTTCAGGGAAAAGACACCATGGGGCTCATCATTGGCAAGAACCCTATGGTTGAGAGAGGACAAGTAATCTCAAGTTAATTCCATTTTAGGCTTTTTCCTGGAAATTTGATACATGATACTGAGTTTAACAGAACATCACAACATACCTGATGCGCATTGTGATGAGGTTTGTGTTGGCATCCAACGTAGCACCCCCCTCCACAGCTGAGAGGCGGACAATATAGAGCTCCTCCAGCTCTGGCACTGTATCGGGCATCAGGCTAAGGACAATTTCTGCCTCTCTTTGGCCTTCCAGGATCATTACAGAGCCAGCAGAGGCTAGAAAGTCACCTGCTATATCTGAGTCACTTTGTATCTGCCAATGTACCTGAGGTATGAGAGAGAGTATGGTTTAGAAGTGGACACAAAGAATTCAGTTTGTATAATCACTGATACTGGATGTGACTGATAAGTAATAAATGTATGTTGATGTAGGATTACCGTGATGTTACCCATGACACCCTCTCTGCGTGTAACTGAAAGAGAAATGTTAAATGGGCCCTCTGCTTCCGTGGATTCATTGTAGACACGCTCATGAAGAGCATCCTCAGTGAACTGGACTATGCCATTTGGGTCACCAAACTTCTCTATCTGGGAGAGAAAGCACATTGAGGTAGAATAGGGGTGTGTAAGGTGCTGAGGATGGCATCCCATTAGACTAAATAAAAGGTGAAGAGTTCATTTGCGAAAACAGATAAAAATGAATAAACAAACACCAGTTAATTGATATTCCCTAGAGTTCACAATTTAAAAAGACAATTGAGGAAAATACATCAAAACGATATACAACATATTTGGATAAGAAACTGTATGGTCCTTGTTCAACAGTCTTAATTGATTAAAACTCACAGGCATTATACAATGATGTACCTTCAGTGTTATGGACCCAGCTTGCGGATCCACATCCAACTCTCCAGACATAATGCTGAGTTCTATCACAAACATCTCTTCCACCTCCACCTCCCCATGGGGGAGAATCCGCAGCTCAATCGAGTGTGCACCTTCCTCTCCATCCCTGAAGAAGAATGACCCATTCACAGGTTCTCTAATGTCTGTATTGGATGGAGGCAAAACGTCTCTGCTGTTAGGGCCACGGATGAACCAAGCAACCTGTAAGTAAAACCAGGTTGAATTAGCTGACGTACAAGAAGAAAATCATCTGGGAGAACTTTCTTTACTGGCAGAAGGTGTTGTTTTTCTTACTGTTGCATCACCCACAAGGCCTCCTGCTCTCTCCAAAACAAGACTGAGCTTTAGAGTGGAGTTGGGGTTGACCAGAGTGATTAAGCTCTCGTTGAGGAAACGGACCACCCCACTTACAGAGTCACTTTTGGCGATGGTTACCCTGGCAACTCGTTGAGAGCCTAGAACTGCTCCCCCTGTAGCTCCAACAAGCAGGACCTCAAAGATCTCTGCATATTCACTGGGGGGGGATGATTTCAGTGTTAAATTGGAATTAAATAACGTCTTCACTCATTGTAGTCTTCTATTCATGTATTTTTCTCTACAGTTCAACTTAGAGCTTATTGTTCTCTCCTCTCACCTGTCTAGGTCATCTATAATGGTGACATTGATGTGGCTGGTATTCTGGCTATGGATAAACGTCACTGAGCCATTATTCAGGATGTAGTCGAGGTTAGGGGTTGCACCCATGCCTCTGGAAATGAACTGAGCTGAGACCAGTCCATATGAGCCCTTTCTCCTCACCACTGGGATCAACACTATGCCCACATCCTCCTCAACTGAAAAAAAGAAAGCAAAGAAATGTTTACATATAGTACATCATTTTTTAAAATCTTCTCTGTATCAAATTTTTTTTACTCTTACCTGTGATGTTAGAATAGTCCTGCCCAAACTCCAGGATACCTTCAGCATTGTCGTTCGTTAGTATGACCACAGCAAGAGTAGAGACGTTGCCTATAGCTGGAGGCTGGTCCTGCTGGAGTCCTGACTCCCTCACGGTGTAGTCTACACCACTGACCACCAGAGGGAGACACAGAATGTAGAGTCAATGACAGCAATCCGTGAGGCTGTCTATTGTACATTATGAATTACTAAAATCATCCAGTAAGGAGCAGATGTCCCACAAAAACATGTGGTGCAATTCACTAACAACCTATGTGGTTTGCAAATACAAAACATCATTGATAAACTAATGTAAACATTACTAAACATGTAATACAAAACGTACAGATGAGACAAATACACAATATATTTCTAATAGATACTGCTTCAGAAAACATATACAGCATGTCTAACAAGATCAAAAAAAGTTGTGATACGTGATATTTGGCACAACATTACTGCTGTGATTGTGCAGGAAATTAGCTCCATACTCGACTCCAGTGCCATTTGCAACAGCCTTTTTGAGCAATAACACTCACCACATGTAGAAGCTAAAATTCAGCTTTCAAACAAGAACGTTTTTATTCAGTTTCACCATAACATGTTACTATACCTGACATTGACTAGCTCCACTTCAGTGATGTTGAGGAAGAACATCTCAGGTCCCTCTGGAAGATTGTCATCCTGTATATGCAGTGTGACTTGTTGTGAGGTCTGGCCTGAGGTAAAGAGCAGACGCCCTGAAGCTGAAGCAAAGTCCTCTCCGCTGACCGCTGTGTGGGCTGAGGTCTGGTAGCTCACCCACACACTGCCCAGACTTCCTAAGGAGCGACTGACTGTCACATTGACCTGCAGTAAAGAGAGAAGATGACAGATGACTCCGTATTCATAACCTCATCTGTTAATGATCCTACAAGGGATCATAAGCAGATCTTTAAACATATCAGCCCCATGTTGTTGACCTTACCATTCCCTCCTCCTCTGTTGCCATGATCTGGTGTTGGGTGAAGGAGAACAGGCCGTAGGGGTTGTCACTGGCTGCCATAACAATCCTGGCATGCTTGGCCATTGGGCTGATTTCCAGTCCAGAGGTTGTGGAGGTCAGTGTAAGCTGGTACTCACGGTGCTCTTCAGGGAGTTCATCATCCAGTGCCTGGCATTAATGATGGTACATATTAATACAAGGCGCATAGAGAGACATTATTGTCATGTTATTTGGTCTGCACATATGTTTTCTGCAATCTAGATTTTTTTCGTGAACAATCTATATTACTCAGTACCTTCAGCAAAATGGTGGCAGCAGACTGTCTGTCTCTCATGGTCACACTGCCAGAGATGGCTTCAAACTCAGAAACCACAGCAGGAGTGATATTCCAGTACACCTGGACCTCTCCAAACACACCTGGTCCTCGCACAAGGCTGAGGGATAAAAACAAGGATTTTGACATTAAATCCTCAAATAATAAACACAGACAGTTACATTTATTACTATTATTTGTCTTCCCAGGTTAGTGTTACAGTTTGATATTAAACTCACCTGACCATGGCACTACCATTGTAATCTCCCTGGGGCTCTCCAATGAGGATCTTCCTGGAAGACTCTGCTATTCCAATAATCCCCAGGGCAGACTTATCTGCCCTGATAGTGATGGTGGCCATGCCTGGAGGATTACAAGAAAAACAAGGGTAGTAGAGACAGAGAGGATGGATGGACATGATTATTTCATCAATGAAAGCAAATGTGGTTAATTTCTTCTTCTTTAATAAATACTGACCATTTAAGGGGTCGATGACAGCACCACTCTCAGAGGGAAACAGCCGAACAATGAAATGCTCATCTCCCTCCAGTTCAGTGTCAGCGAGTGCTCTGACCACAAACGTCTTCATCGACTCAGTCTGGAAAGTGTCAAAAATGTAGCATATTTCAAAACTTGCAGTATATAAAGGTAATAGTGTCAGGATTGTGCAGTCAGACACTGACACCACCTCTTTCTTATGTACCTCAGTGAAAACAAGCGTTCCATTTAAAGGTGAGAGGTCAGCTGAAGCCTCGTCTTCCAGCTGCCATCCCAGGGTCACTGCTCCCTCTCCTCCTTGACTACGTAGCACTGACAGTGTCGCCACTGCAGCAGGATCATCCACAAACTCTGGCTCACTGATGGTAAACTAAAAGGAAAAGATTAAGGAGATATAGATAAGTTAGGGATCACTGTGATATATGAAGGATTACAGATGGATGAGGAGGATCACAAATCTATTGATGCAGAAAGTGTAAGTAAGTACAAGTAATTTAGACCTACCTCCAGCTCCTGAAATCCAAATCGTCCAAGAGGTGAATCGTTGGGTGGAATGCTGATAGTGACAGAGGTCAAGTCTCCCAGTCGAGCACCACCAATCACACGCAATAAATTCACTCTGAAAGTCTCAGATGTCTCCACCAGTTCATCATCCAAGATGGTAACTGCAATCGTAGCTTCTCTCTAAAGACAGGGGTGAGAAAACACAAGTTAAAACCCTGGAAGCAGTTTGCAAGAAAGACTCAGATAATGATTTAATGTGATATTAGAGGTAGGTTCAGTTCAAATAAAGGAACTTTTTCCATTTACCTGTCCATCTTGAAACGTGATGTTCCCAGATGTGGGTCTGAAATCATTAAGATCAGCAGTGACTGGCTCAGCATCCCAGTAGAGGACCAATCTTCCAGTTGTACCAGCAAGTCTCACCACTGACAGATGAAGGATGTTGTCTGGTGGTGGTATCTCATATGCCAGCACGATTCCACTGATATCCTGGACAACACATAAAGAAATAATGCGTTAGTCAGGTTGAATATTATTAATATATTATCAATTAAATATAAAGTATAATAGTTACACTTAATGTTTTGTCACTATCACTTCAGTTGGGAAGTCTACCCTGTTCATGTCTGTGGCCTGTGCTCACCTCAGACACGTTGAACTGCAGAATCCCTCGAGGGTCATCATTCTCCTGGATGGTGACCTCCGCTACCTCCATACCAGGCCTCTTCACACTGGGCTGCCCTGCCCCCACTGACCCTCTAACCAGCTCCACACCGGTGATATTTACCAGGAAACTCTCCGCCAGCTCTGGGATGTCATCCTGAGAAAACACACATGTACATTTACACTGGGAAATGGAAAAATGCACGTTTCTATTTTACCAACAGTCTTTTTTTTTCCAAGTGGTGTCACAAAATGTATTTCCATGATTACAAGTGCTGTTAAATGTAGTAACAGCAACACATCTAGAATTTTGCAAGATTTGTACTTTATTAAAACATTTTCACAAGCCCCTAAAATAATCACTACAGGCCCACTTATATATCTGCAAGTGTGAGAAAAACAGAGAGAAAAAGCAAAAGAAAGGATAGTTTATGGATGAATGGAACAGGAGGATCTGGTTTTGGTTTTATGGTCATGATTCAATTTTATTTACAATTCAGCCTTTTTCTTTTCAGCACTGAGGGTTATGAAACTGTTATACTATCGAAGCTTTTGGTGTTACCAGTGCTATCAGTCAGTTGATTGTCTTCAATCACACAGGATGAGTGTGCAGCTTCAGGCAACCAGTAAGCTAGCTGTGTCCTCTTTTCACTCCCTTTGGAGGCGTGTGTGGGCAGGGATGGAGGGGGGAAAAATGGAAGAATTGCTGATCCTGTTTTTGGTTTCTGTCATCGAAACTGAAGCCAAATTCAATCAATTTTTGACATAGAACCGAAATTGTACCACCCCTTTTGTTATTTATTTCCTTAGTGATGGCCAACACTGGGCTTTTCAAGGCTATCACAACACTGATTCCAGTGTGTATGTTTTTTCCTGAAGACAAGCAACAGGTGGCAAGCTGCATAACCAGTTTGAATGGGCGTAAGTGTGGGAGGTGTAAGATAAGAAATAGGCAGAAAGATAGTGCCTTAAAAACATTTTGATGGGGGAATCATACTTCTACTGTTCGCACTCTTTCTTTTTATTTGGTTTTACATGTAAATCAGAAAACATGGACTCTTATATTAGTTTACATATTAGTCTTTTTCCTGATATATTCTTTTTTTTGACACAGATTCAATCAACTTATTACTCAACACATTATTTACCGGTAGGATTGTGACAGTGACAAGAGCCACAGTAGCACCATTTATCATTATGATGGTGTTGTCTTTTGGGGTGTAGTCCTGTCCTGCAGTGGCCCGGTTGGATGGGGGTTGGTACAGGGCCGGTCTGGTCTGGTAATGAATTTCCACCTCACCTGAAGAGCCCTGCTCCCTTACTATAGACAGAGTCACATTGACTGGAACCCCTGCAAGTTGTAAGAAAAGGGAGGTTACATAAACCAATGGGAAAACATAAGATGGCAATAACAAGCTGAATTGGTAAATATATCTCACAGTTCAGTAAAATAACATTCAATGGTATTTAGGTATGTTGCTCTTCTAGTCAGATTTCTCTGACACATTGGGCAGGCCTCCAATGGACAGAATAAGACAAATCCTAAATTACTTCATATCCTGGAAATCACTGCAGATCTCCTTTACAGTAAACTGCAAAGTGCGATTACTATAACAGCTCCTTTAGAAACCTCATCCCATAAAAAGAATGGCTTCTATTAAGCAACCAGCTAAAGTTACAGCAACTGTTTCTGGGGCTGAGAGCTGTTGTAAGACTCCACAGTACTGTAATCGAGAAAAAAACTCATTTTCTGACAAACCACCACTTATTTGATCATTTCTCGCAAGAGAAATTCTTACTCTCTGGTTCTTGTGTGAGTGTAAACTGGGAGTCCAGATGCCATCCAATCACCCCATAGGGAGAACCATTTGGTAGGATGGTGAGAAAAGCCTGTGCCCGCTGCTTGTCAATTACTGCAGCCTGTCGTAGGTCCTGCAGCCCCACAGTGGTGACATCCATGAGGGTGATTGTAACACTCTCCCTAAGTTCTGGCACGCCATCTGCTATCACGGTCAGAGAGATGATGGCCACCGATTGGCCCTCTGAAAATGTTACCTATGGTATGACACAAATCATTATTTTGCCATTGGTTATTTTGTTAAGCATTCATTTTCACACATACAGGAATTTGCATGCAAGGTTTACTCACCACTCCTGAAGTGGGGTAAATGTCTGCCAGACTGCCATTGGCAGCCCAGTGAACAGTCAGTCGGCCAAACGTCCCTCTTTTCCTCTCCACACTGAGAGAAATTTGATTATTTTGCTCCAACTCCTCTACCTCAACAGACATAGAATTCTGCAGAGAGGCAGTGACAATATTTTTTGGTATTACAATTTTGAGGTAATGGTGAGAAAATACCCTTGAAAATGTTCTGATATAGTCAAAACCACAATGGCTGAAACATAATGAATACTTAACATGATGGACAAATGCATAAGCTGTCTAATATCAAAAGGTTTATCTGCTTACCTGAGCAAAGCCAATGACTCCATGGGCATCATCGTTGGTTGGAACAATGACAGTCACCTGACCACCGAATCCAATCTCAGCCCCGCCCTTTGGATTCTTCAGGCTGACCTGGAAGTGCTCCTGCTCCTCTGGGATGTCATCATCTATGATGTTCACTGCAATCTCAAGCTCACTGTCACCGGGAGCAAAGTGCAACTCCCCAAAACTGAATGAAGAAAAGTAGACACAACATAGTTTATTTATTTGTATAATATTTCTCCTCAAGCTGGACTTGTCTTTCTCTCAGTTATAGAAAACAGCTCTGGTACCTGGGTATGAAATCAGACTGATTGGAGACTGAAGTGAATTCATAAACAGTGGAGCTATTCTCCTCAGAGGAAGCCAACAGGGTCTTAGTAGTGTTCAGGGATGGGACTATGAGAGAGAAGAAGCTAATGGCTGGAGGAGCCCTGAGGATCATGGCGAGCAGATTGACATCAGACCTCCAGGAGTAGAGTGTTGAACCATTTCTTCCAGCGAGCACAACATAAGCTGTGAGGAAGAAAAAGATTGAGTATTGTCACAGCATATTATTCTAACACTGACAAACAGAACTAGATTTCGAATTAGTTTTCTTCACAATAACACAATTTATGACATGTGTGCTTACTGATCCCAGAAGGAGCAGTGAAGGGGTGAATAGAGGTGAGTCCTGGGTGAGGAATGGACTGATAAAGCTGTGGTGAAGGCTGTCCTGAGCCCCACTGTAACACCTCACAGGATGGAGAGAGACCTGGAGAAAGATGCAGGAATGCATGAAAAACACACACAGATTAAGGTTCTTTCATGCAACAGTGGCATGTTTATGTAAAGTAAGTACTGGTCTTACTGACACACCCAAGCCGGACAAATTACAACCTCTGAATCCCTTAGCAGCTCTGCTCTGCTCCACACTGAGGCTTTTCCCGTAAACCCACAACAGGTCTGAACCAAGAGAACTCACCACTTTTGCAAACTCAGGGAGATCATGTCTCATCAAAATATACGGAGCATAGTATAAATACATGACCTGGCTTACATTGTGAATTTCGACCACATAACAAGGCTGTTTTTCTGTAACAGACACATTGTTTCTGTGTGCCTCTTAAGTATCACCAATTTGTTTGTACTAACCCAACCAACATCTAACCACTGAAAAATCCACAAGAAAGTGCAGCCAAAAAAACCAGCATCTTATTATTGCAAAATACAACCATCTACTTAACACACCATATACTAAGTGCACTTGCCTGCCATTCTAGGCTGCTGTTCAAATACAAAACAGTAATAGTGGGAAAGTTATTTAAATGTGCAAGATAAACACAACAACATCTTTTAATGCTATATGACACAAAAGCAAGATAGGTCACCTTCAATAAGAACCAAGAGGATAGTGTCCTCTACCCTTGTGTTGATTGTCTCCACATGAATGGCTCTGCCAGCGATTTGGAGAGGCTGTGGGTTTTGAAATCTTCCATTGGTCCATTGCAGCAGGAGGCAGCTGACAGTCTGTCTGTCTATGCAAACCAGCAGGTACGGAACAGCTTCATGAGTGAATGGAGTCACACTGAGAATATCCTGTTCGAAGTCAAGAGTCTGGTGGAGGGTGAGGGAGCCTCCAGCCCAAACAAAAATCTGCAGCATGAAATAAATAAAGTAACAAAACTTGAGTTCAGGCACATAAGGCTGCTCTACCTCTTCTAACTTTTAATGACATCACTTAAAAAGAGTGAAAGATCTGTTTGAAAAGTGGAACGGTCCGCCTCACCTGGCTTGAAGCTATGAGATACTCTCTACCTTCAGTGGAAAAGTGTTTCACATCCAGAGCTTCCACACCTAAAGTTTGTTCCTATAGAAAGCAGATTGCCTCAAATTACATAAAGATAATACAACAAAATCTCATGATGTATAAAAACATGATAGTCAAATAGTGCAATGACTTGGTTCATACATACAAATGTGACATTGAGGTCCTTCTGCAATTTGAAGATACTGAGGTTGGCAGCAGGAGAGAAGGGAGGACCACTGTGTGTGATGCCTATATAGGTAGAACCATTCACTGCAAATCCAACACAAGAGCTGGGGCCTTGAATCCTTACAGCCTGTAGTGAGCAAAGAACATTGAGATTTTTATGCTAACAATGTAATTTGCTGTAAATTAGCGAAGTGTTTTTTTTACTCTAAATTAAATCTCTAGAGATATGCTAACAATGCTGTTGTCAGCCTACCTCAACTGGCACAAAAACACCCTGCCACCGATACAGAGTGGCCAAGGTATGAGAGGATCCAACCATGGGCCTCCTGTCCAGCCTCATAGCCAGGAAGGAAGGACTTTCGGGGAGGGAGCACCAGGCAGAGGTAGGGTTGTCCTCGAAGCTCTGGTATACACTCAACACTGAGAGGTGACCATCTATAACAAAAACATATAAAAATTGATAATCATAATTGCATTGCTTATCAGAAGAAAAGAGTTTGATTGAACTGAAACACTTATATCACCTGAGGCAATAGCTGTGTTCGACTGTGTCTCCCATTCCACACTGACAGCTGACTCCAGACCATTACTTCGAGACACTGTGAGGAAGACAGTGTGGCCACCTTCATCAGCAACCACTTCTGTGTTAGTTCTGTACAGAAAAAACACATATTGAATGAGACTTCATTAAATGTTTTGGAAGATTGAAGTTGGGTGTGCCCTTGTACACTTGTACAGCTACACATGCATATGACATTACAATTCTACAAGAGTTTAAACATTTCTGATCCATTTGTTGCAACTGTAACAAGACCTGTTTATAGCAGGTCCGATACGGAACAAGCCAGAAGGAGCCAAGTTCTCCAGGATGGTGACAAAAACGTGTAGTTGGTCACCCAGCCGTGCACCTCCAATTGGGCTGGACAGGGTCACTGTAAAGGTTTCATTCGCTTCAGGCTCAGCATCCAGTACTGCCCAGATCTCCAACATCTGCAACAACACAAATGAGACAAAAGAACCTCTAAACAAAAATCAAAAGATATTAAGGCTGATTCAAACACAAAATACTTTTCAGGTTTTCTCATGTTCCATGCTGTTAGCCAGTTAAAATCTACTTTCCCTCACCTTAAATCTGACTCCATCCTCCAGTACCACAAACCCTTGTGCTGGCTTCAGATCGCCCTCTGCTAGACTGCCGTTGGCATCAGTGATGGTAAACTGAACAGTTACAGTGCCAAATGTTCCTTCCTCAGGGTTCCTGACCACATACAGGGTGGCCACACTCTCACTCAGGCCTGACAGAGATGTGGGTTCCTTTAATAAGAAATGCTCGCTGGTGTTAAAGGAAATTACGCCATGTCCATCGTCACTGGCCAGGATATTCACGGTTGCTATAAGGAAACAGATGATGAAGCTTAGGAAAGTAATAGTATATTTGCATACAGTACTTTTGGAATTCTGTTTAGTATATGAACACTAAATAGCTCTTGATCTCTACCACCTGGTTTCAGTGTTACACGTTTTTTCAGTTTTTTTAACTCACGTGACCTGAAATAAATCAATTACTTGCTAAACCTGAAAACTCAAAAATAGAATTTTGAAACCAAAGATGGGATAAGGGGGGCTGGAAATATGAATTTTAGAAAATAGTAAGTCAAGTCTGACAGCATTATAATAAATACTTTTAGTTTTCTCAGGACGGAATGTGGAATGATTTACCCCTCTATTGTGAGCATAATATAAATCAGTTTTCAGTCGTTCATCCATTTTTTGACCCTAGCCACCTAGATAGTCTATGCATGTCAATACCCAGTGTATGTCAGCGTCTCGATGGTGATAAACATCAATACAAACCCTGTGAGTGACAGAAAAACTGACTTGGCAGATTTTGAAAATGCATACCCCTTTACTTTAAAAACTGCCTTAAGAAGCATGGATTCTTCTTTTTACAGTTTTTCTTTTCTCCATTTCTCTGTCAGTCTTGGGGAGTACAACAGTACAGTAAACTACATGTGTCAGTGCCAGAAACAGGCTGTGATGAATAAAAGTGGAACAAGATGTGAAAATGTGTCATAAATCAGGAGAAATACAGGAGAATCGTGACCTTGGGAGGACATCACAAGAAGGCAATGAAAGGCAGAATATGTAAGTACGGTAACACACAAATAAGTTTTATTGTGATTGATGACTTTTGTTCACTGGGATAATGTTTGAAGTGTCCTGACTGGACTTTAAACTTCCTACAAATCTTGACAAACCTGTCAGCCAATCAGAAAAAAGGATTTTGCATAGCTAACAACAGTATAAGACCTCTTCTATCTCACAAACTGTTAATTCATTTAATTCCAACATGTAACCCTCTTAACCAAAATCTATATTCAGTCATGACCATAAATTGCACATTTTGTATCTTACATTTTAACTGAATATATACTGAAAGCTTATATTCCAGTGTGTTATGCTGTTTGACTCAAAAGTTATATAATAATATAATATAGAAATTATATTATCATCTGTTTAGTCCCTCAACTTATCTACCTGTAGTGTTGGTGCCCAGCTCCAGACCAGGTGAAGGCTCGGACAGGATGAGCTGGAATCTCTCAGCTCCCTCGGGAATGGCATCATCAATGATTTGCACTTCTACGAACTTATGCCTCTCGCCATCAACAAAATGGAGCATCTGGGTGGACAGAAGGAAAGTTTTCAGTTTAAAAGCTTCATGCTACCTCATTTGAGTAAAGTCCTTTTGAAGACAAATCGCCCTTGACAAAACCTGTCTGGATATTCATTCTACTATAAGTATTATATGATGTGTTGTAGTAAGTATGCACGTCTGTGATTTTGTGTATAGCGTTTGAGTACTGTGTCTGACCGTTTCACTGTGATTGTAGTCAAGTCCCTGTTGAGCTTCTAGGTTCTGAGCATAGAAGAACAGCGAGACATTCCCATACGTCCCTTTGTTCCTGTAGGCCACCAGAGTCAGTGCCCCTATTGTTTCATTCACTTCAAACCTGGAAACCAAACACATTTTCATGAGAAAAGATCCTACTAGAGCATGTGCAAATCAACATAAGAACTGCTTTATTTCTGAAAGAATTTCTTACATGGTGTTTGTCCATTCAATGACTCCTCTGATTCCATCATTAGCAGCAATGCTAACCTCAGCCACCAAACCCTGGGTGTCTGGAGAAAGGACAACATTCAAGGAGAAAAGATTTGATGGCCTCTAGACTGTCAAAAGTTTATGACAACTACAGTAAAAGATTGAGCATTAGTACTGACTTCAGGGCTATAACTAGAGTGCAAGAACCAGCAGCAAAAGGAAACAGTAGAGGACCTAACTTCCGTCATGGCACATTTGAGCAAAATATCACAGCAAAGAAGCGTCTTCTGTAAGTGGATTGGGAGGCTGAGCAGCCGAGTCTTTTGGGTGGACTGATTTATGACCCCCCGAATAGTCTTCTCCCATTCACTCTACAGCCAAGACACTGGGAGGCCAGCTTCGGGTTTAGCTTGGCTTTCTCTTTCCTCGCCACACAGTGCTACTCGGCTCCCATCAAATCCCCAGGCTTCCTCAATCATGGAAAGCATCAATCTCACCATCCAAGCCACATAATGACTGCTGCCAAAAGAGCGGCTGTGTGTTTACTGTGTGTCTCCATGCAGAAGGCCGATAGTATTCTGGGAGCCTCCAAGTGCTGCTCCGCCTGTAGTGTTCTGCCTACTCATCACTTTCTAAAGTTACTCATTCATAAAGTGGACTGTGGTTTGGATTATGCAAAAGCAGTAGCAGCAACTACCAAGCTCTTTCATGGTACAATTTGACATTTTGTCAACTACAACGTTGTAGATTTATGTACAACACAGACACATTGTGCATCAAGCTACAAGCCATTTTAGGCAAAGCATGTGAACATGTGAATGTGTAATTTTACCTGGCAATGTGCAATACACAACCTCTACTCGTCAAAGAGAGCAAATGGTGATAAATTATAGGAAGAAAAGAAGGAAAGTGATTTCATAATATAAGACAAACTGTATAAAATCAGTTGGAAAGAAGTGAAAAAAACAGTGACGAGAACAAGAATCGATTTGACACTGTAAAGTCACACTGTCGACAGTGACCAGAGGTGATAAAAGACATGAATGACTTAATATGCTCCATACCTAGTTGGGGAACAGTGGCAAGGGTTGTGATGAGTACTGCTGATGTTATGTTGACCAGGAAGAACTCCTGTAGCTCTGGGATGTCATCCTAATAAAACAAATGGAAATGAAAAGCTTTAAACTCTGCATTCAAACAAATCTGATCCAGAAAATAAGAGCTCATATGAATGGAGATCAAATATTCAGTTTGACGTTTTGTTGAAATGGGATGAAAATGCAATCTCCAAAATGATGGTCCGGGTGGTTCTCCCTCGCCTTATAGCAGTCAGTGAAAGGATAAATCATTCCACAGTGGTGAGTTGAAAAGCAATCATGTCTGACCGATCATCTTAGGTGTCATGTTTGATTGACAGATACATAGAAGAATGAAAGTCAGCCACTGTCTTTACCTCCAGTATGGTGACAGGGATGGCGACAGAGGTCTGTCCATCCTGAAGGATTACAGAACCAGTACCAGCGATAAAGTCTTGCCCAGGGTCTGCGAGAGCACCCTCTACCATGGACAGGTCTTGCAGGGAACCTCTTATAACTTCATAGGTGATATTCACCGCTCCTATACACAAACATTAGGATATAATATTCAAGTTAACTTCACTCAACAAATGGACGGATATAATTAAAAGGCAACCCATTAATTTAGTCCACAGAGTTACATTCATATTAAGCCCACTGACCTGAGGCTCCAAACTCTCTATTAACGTAGATGTTTATAATTCGGTCCTTTTCCTCTGTGGTCACCTTCACAGATGATGGGGCTATGGAAAGCAGCCCATAGGGCTCATCACTGGTGTCCACAGTGAGCACCGCCTCACTGCCCTGAGCATCCAGGGCAGCATGGCCTGTCACTGCAACACCTGTGTGGAAGTCAGGGAAAAGTTACTGTTAAAGAAGGTTTCTTCAAAAGATTTCATGCAGAATTATCAACCACAAAGACACTAAGAGCAGATGCATTACCAAAGGTTTGTATGTTGGACAAGGACACTTTGTATTCATCTTTGTCTTCTGGTGCAGCATCATCAAGAAGCTGCAGGACTATGGTGTCATTTAGTTCTCCCTGTAGAAAACACATCCCAAATACATAATTATTGCTACTGATACCAACTCACAGCTGTTTTGTTGATTCTACTTTCTCTATGGTTAGATTGAGATAAAATCTACTAAGCTCTGAGAGCTTTACACATTTTTATTTTCTCAAATTAATCGTCAAGATTCAAGCCCCAGAGCCTATTTCCAGAAATATCCAAAGATGAGGCAGCAAAGGATTAACAAGGAGCATCGTGACTGGCAATTGGAAAATACTACATTGTACATTCTATCTAAATTCAGAGAGCTCAATCAGATTTTTCTACAAAAAGGGCTCTTAACTCTGTAACACATGACCAACTGAAATCAAACCAGATATAAAATCCTTGTGCGTCGTGGTGTGTATATTATATTGTACTTCCATATCTATTGATGGTGGTTCAGTGATACTGAACAATGAAAGATGGTCAGATGTATCGCATGATTAAAATGATTAGTCTTTTAATCACGATGTACAACTCGGTACCAGAGCTGAAAACTAGCAACATTAAAAAACTGTGCAGTGCATCAGTTGCATGCTTTGTATGGAAACTACATCATCCTTATTAAATGAAATGTCTTCAACTGCCCAAGCAGAAGAAGAACAACAACAACATGATGATGTGCAGTTGGGCAATGTAGAAGCCAAACTATGAGTCCACAATAAACTGTTCAGTGATCTCCGCGTCTAGTATTTACCTCAGTAAAGAAAAGTGTCCCAGAGGTTTGTGTGAAGGTCTGGTGTACACGGGGCCCTTGTATAGCCCAGTCCACAGTGACATTACCCTGACCAGGAGCTGTTCTCAACACTAATAAGGACAGCTTCTCACCTGTAATGTGAAATATAATAGTTAGTCCAAACAATTAATGCAAATGCAAAGCAATCTGAAGAACTGGATCCTATTTTACAATGTTTCTTGATTTCTTGAATTATGGGACTACATTGAATGCAATGGTGGAATCAGCAGAAACAGAACATGTAGTATATAGCTCTTCCTAAGCTTGACATCAGCCTAAAATTGAACCATTATCCATAGATAAATATATATTTTTTTAGGCTGGATACTAATGTGAATGTCTTTTCTTATACTGCAGATGCCAGCAGAGGCAACTCATGGTCTTAATTATATGGATTCTACACAGGGTGACTTTAACTGCTCATGCATAAATAATTAAAGATAATGACAGAAGACCACATGGCCCACCTGTTGCTGCATGCTGACATTACTGTGACTGCATTCCCTTACGTTTGCACTCATACATTATTAGGACACATCTCTGGTGGCAGGGACAATGGGAAGTGTTTGGAATGTAAAATATGTTGGTGATAATGTGCTTAGACATGCGCAACATCGACTGAATAATCATTTTTAAAAAAAGCCACCCACCTTCTCTGGCGATGACAGAGCGTGAAGATGGATGGAACCCCACTATCCCAGCCACATTATCGTTTGCCAGTATCACTATGGTTACAGTGTCAGAGCTGGGCAGGATTCGACTTCCTCCCTCCGTATTAACAAGACCAATCATGAGGCTCTCGTTGTCCTCTGGCTCAATATCATCTCTGATTACTATCTCTACGGTCTTCTTCAGCTCACCTATGGGAAGAGAGGACAAGTGCACATGCTTATGTTCTTATATATACTGTCACTAATAGATAAATAAAAATTAAACACCATCAATCGTGTATTCCAAATCTATTAAATGGTCATCCATAATAACCATTTAATAGAACATTGTTCAATAAGTTCCAAAAAATTATTGGCTTTTAAATCAACATACCATTGAAAACTAGAGTCCCTCCAGTCCCAGTGAAGTCAGCATCTGGTGTGGCCTTTCCTCCAACAAACCTCCACTCTACGGTGACACGGCCTAGATTCCCTCCTCTTCTCTCTATAACCAGGGGCACCACAACCATAGGCTCTTCATGAACCTCTAGGTAGAGCCCCTCATCAGTGGCGTTGGGGCTGAGGGTGTATATTAAAAATACGCCAAAAGCATCTCCATTCATCCCAATAGTGACCACAGCTTTGTCTGGCTGGCCAATCGAGGGAAGGTTCTTCTGAGCCACAGTCAGATTTACAATTTCTACCTTCAGAGAATACATGACAAAATGTTGTAATTGTTATGCAGCTAGCAGGAAAACAAATAAACACAAAGCAAAATACATGTGATGGGTTTTACCTTTAAGATCTGTATGGAGAAGCTCTCATCCATTTCAGGGAATTTATCAGTCAAGATTGGGACAGTGAGGTTGGTCACCCCTGATCCATCATCCATGAAGGCACTTTGAGCTGTTACAGGGGTGTAATCGCTCCCTGCCACAGCCTGGGCACTGAACAGGACAGCAGCTGCCGTCACGTTTTTTACGTAAGTCATAACCTGAGATTCAGAAGTCAGCTGGTCAGCCCCTGAGGTCACCCAAGTGCAAGATGGTGAGGTCATCCCTGAAGACAGAGAGAAGGCCTGGCAGGCACGCTCTCTCAGACAAGCAGCAGCACAGGCATCAAGGGGGTCAGTCTGACCAGTAATGTTAACTGTCCTGAGGGGGGCAGTGGATAGAACACCTGGTTTTGGGAGGTCATAGTACATTTGCAGGTTCTGGCCATCAGCCTGAGCCAAGCTAACAATGTCAATCTCAGAGGTGCTGTACACGATTTCCAGGCGTCCAAAATGACCGCCTCTGAAATAAAAGGCAATGAGGATGGAAAGGGGGGTTAATGTGAGTAGGGTTGCACAAAAGACATGAAATAACACTGTTATTTCTCATAAAATGATTAAAAGTACCTTCTTTGGACAGTAATATTGGCTCTGAGCACTCCCTCCAGTGGCTCCTGAACACGGTAAACGGACTGCTGAAAGTAGACTGTCCCATATGGGTTATCATTTGCAGGCACTATTATGTCAATGGATGTGTCAGCTCCAAGGCTTCCTCCATTACTGGCACCAGTAAGCTCCACCTTTATTATCTAGAAAACACATAAAGTGTGTCATAAGCATTGCAATCAAAATTTTGTAAATTCCTCAAAGCATTTTGACTATCAGCTTCTTACCTCAGTGATTTCAGGTATATCATCAGCTAAAATCTCCACTTTAAGTATCTTCATGGTCTCTCCAGGGGCAAATGTCACCTCTCCTGATGTGGGTCTGATGTCCCCCACTGCTAGTTTACCACTGACAGTGGCCTTCCATTGGACCACCACTGTGCCAATAGTACCAGCATTACGCACTATAGGCAGCGTCACCTCAATGAAGTTAGATCCAGGTTCTTCTATTGTAATTGGAACCGCTTGGAAGACTAGGCAGAAATAAAATCAAGCCCAAACTTTAAAGTGAGATCATTTCCGAAATAAGACAAAGACATATCATGGATAATCCCTACGAACCAAAGGCACCAAAAGGGTCATCAGAAGGCAGAATGGTGATGATGGCACGTGTAACCTCCCCCAGCAGAGCTCCTCCAGTAGTCTGGTTGATCAGCTCAATGAGAAAGGTCTCCTCCAGCTCTGGGACAACATCGTTGATGACATAGATGGGTACAGATTTACTGGACTCCCCTTCAAGGAGGACCACATCTGTGGAAGCCACACTGTAGTCCTCACCTATGGGATTACACACATGCATTATGGACATGATCTCCATGCTCACACACATATCATGGGGAGAAAGATTGCACTCGGCACCCAACACTTACTGACTCTGGCAGTCAAAGGCACTGCTCTGAACTTGACAGACACATCAGCAAAAATCCCACCAACACGTGTGACGTTTATTATGGGCCCAACATAGTCCTCAGCTACACTGACTGCAGATGCTGACAGCTGGAGGACTCCAAATGCATCATCGCTGGCCTCCACTATCACCTGGGCTATGATCTCAGACCTGGGGCCCAAAGAAGGGGAATTGGAAACTGAAGGGAATAATAAGAGGATATTTCATTAGTTTGGTGTTGTACGTTTGAAGTGTCATTAAATCTTAAATGATTTTTTCAGGTAAAAGTGTCAATATCTTACTGAGCCTCTCCTGCTCTCCTTTGATGAGCTGAACACTGATCAACTTCACAAACACTGACTCATCTCTTTCTGGATCCTCATCATCCAGCACTTGCAGGGTGATATTTGCCTCAGTCTGATTGGGCAAGAACACAACAGAATCCAGGAGGGGAACAAAATCCCGTCCCTCAGTGGCTCGGCCCACACCTGGTGTCCTGTAAGGTTGTGGTTGTGCCTCATTTAGTGTCCCATATGTGACTTGCACCTTGACAAATTAAAATGGTAAAAATCAATACATAAACGTCTGTCAGTGTGTTCTATTTATTTATCATAAGTCACAGAAACAGGATCATCGGTGGCTTTACATTCCATACTTCCTACATACCTGACCCATCAGGCCTCTCTGTCGCAGGATAGTCAGGGAGACGGTTGAGTCACCTTCAGGAAGTCTGACAGAACTTGTTATATTAGCAAACACAAAAACACCATAAGGGTCATCGCTGGCGAGCACAGTCAGTGTAGCAAACGTGTGGACACCCAAGCGGCCGTGGGAGACATTAACCAAGGACACATTGAACCTCTTGTCTAACTCAGGGACTTCATCCTGGGCCACATGGATGATGATGTTCTCTGACATTTGACCTACGTCAAAAGTAATGTTTCCCAACCGGCTGAGGAGCTCCCCCTCAGAGCTGGAATCGGCCTCCCAGTACACAGTCACATTGGAGAGGTCACCAAATGACCGATCCACCTGAGAGAGAACAAAAAAAGAAAACAAAGAACAAAAAATCATAAAAAATACTTGAGCAAACACTGAATTAAAAAACTATGTCTTTTCTAGAAACACTATTCATGTCTTGAATTTCTAATGCAAACAGAAGAATTAATTTATCTTCTTGAGTCTCTCCGGAAATGTTTAAACTTTGCATTCCACTGACCTGCAGAATCACAGAGCTGCGTCCATCCTCAGGTTCTGTCCCATTAACAGACAAGGATTCAGGGCTGAACTGAAATACTCCATGGGCATCATCAGAAGCAGCGATGGTCACTGTGATGCGGGAAGCAACTCCCAAGCTGGCTACAAACAAAATACCAGGTTTGACCATGTGTTATTTTTTAGTGATATATTTTGGTTGCAGTTTGCGTTTGAATTCAAAACTGGTAATAAAAGGACAGAGAGGAGGACATGGAAAGGTGACCATCAAGATCAAATCAATTAATGTGAGTTTGATATAAAAATAACACCTTCTGAAGTAATATCATGGTCGAGAGCATCAGATTAAAATAGCAGTTTCACACAGATTGTGACGATGGGTCAGCTGCCAAAACATAGAACAGTGGGGTCCCTGACACTTAGTGTCCACCTCTTACCCCTACAGCCCATGAAAAGCTATATAGCTACACTATTTGCTTTTCCCACATCCCTCTCCTTGGGTGCTTCTCACAGGGGTCACAGTACAATGTAAATACCACACACAGTTAATTATATATGCAAAATACACTACTGATACATCTACAAATGTATCAGTAGTTTGTTTTCCAATTCAGACCTTTATCTGAGCAATCAGCAGTTCAATTAACCTAATAATTTTAGTAACTTAGAGGTATCTTTCTATCCAGCAAAAAATATTTTACTGAAAGAAAGACAAAGCCAATAATTTTGAGGTCATAAAATGGTCCTATTTAAATTTAAGATAATAATATTGCATACCAACAGCAGCAACGTGTTTCTTGATCCCTCACAGAACAGACAAATTATGTGGGTGTAGGGGTGAAGGAATGGACACAAGAGGCAGTTTAGGGAGAAAAGGAGGGGTATACTTACCATGGTGGTGATAGGATGGAAGGAGGAAGTCAGAATCACTCTCTCCACTACCACTTCCTTCACTACGCAGAAACTGATCCACTGATGGATCACACACAAGCATCAAACAAGTGTCACACCAGGTTAGGATCACACCAGAGAAGTACAGATCGAAGGGCAATCGGGAAGGAGGGTAGGTATGAGGAAGCACACAGGAGCACAGCACACAGAACACACAAAAACAGTAAGGGAGAATACAGGGTCAGTTCATGTCTAAGACAGGCAGGTTTCTAACACAAGTGTACTGAAAATAAAAACTGTGGAAAGTAGCTGTAATTCAAAAATACCCATATGCGACTCAAGCTAATGAAAACAGTTATCTAGTTAATGGGCACTCACTACTCACCTCCTCCATCAGCATTGTAGAGCTCCACTCTAAAAATCTTGTCCAGCTCAGGTACAGGATTGTCTACGATTGTCACGGTAACGAACTTTAACCTCTCCCCTGGAAGAAAGTCCAGCATACCCTCTGAGTCCTACCATTGGAACACAGTGAGAGGGGAAGAATGTATTATCTCTTCATCTGCTCATTCGTTTATCAATACATCATCAGTGCATTATGCATCACTAACCTCATAGTCTTCAGGGCTGGACGCTGTGAAGGGGGTTGTCCTGTATCCCACCATGACCCTTCCCAAAAGGCCTTGGGCCCTGGCCACCAGCAGACGGACTTGTCCATCTTCCTCACTGACAGTTATGTGTGCAGGTTCTAATGCTGGGGAGATCAGTCCTTCACCTGGAGGGCTTGGTTGAAACTGCAGCAGGCCTGGACCAAGAAAGAGCAGGGGAGAAATGAGGGGAAAAGTGTGATGGAAGAAGGAGGATATTGCACGCAAGAGAGAGAAAGACAGTGAAAATTGCACTCATATTCAGCTGACACAATAAGCCACTTGTAACAACATAATCTAATTAATACTGACTGCCTATTGCTAGAAATAGCAGCACTGAGAGTAAGGCAGTGCTGTTTTTGGGCATGTGAGTAAATACCATAAGGGTGGTCACTGGCTGTGACAGTGACGGTGTTAACTGAGTTATTTGGGTCGATGCTTGCACCGCTGGTTGGGGTGGAGCCTGGCTTCCCATCACCGGACTCTGCTGATACCAGCATGATCTGAAAGGACTCTGCCAGCTCTGGGAGGATATCATCCAGCACCAGCAGGTTCAGCACCTGACAGGAAAAGTTAATATAAACATAATTATGTAGGTATTATTTATATTTTATGATAAAATGTGGCCATAGTGTTTATGTGCAGTTCCACAAGCATAAAGTATAAGCTCAATTATCAGCTGACACCTGTTGCCTCATCAGTAAGTTGAGAAACAACCAACCACTAGGTGGGGCTGGTTGTCTAAAAACATTGAATTTAGGTGAATTATATATAGTACTGCCACTCAGTATTTAATTGAAGTCAATATGCTGATGTGTAAATAGAGTTCACACTAAGTACATCACACTTGTTTTAATCCACTGAGCAACTGCTCTCTGTGTGACCTGGATTAACCAAGAGGGGTTTTCCACAGCTCATGTAAGATCACATTAATACAGATCCAACTGTTGAGTCACTCCCACATGCACACCTCAGAGCGCTGTCCAGGCATGAAAAGCACAGCTCCCGTGGCATTAACAAAATCCTGACTGGCTGGTGTCTCACTGTCCACGATGTCCAGTTGGGTGACACTGTAGTTGACATAAACATGGTCGAGAGATCCCCGCATGCGCTCAATCACACAGGAGATAGTAGAGCCCTCCTCAGCGGTCTAAACATGGGAAGACAAATATTGATTAATTCTGTACCACTGGAGGAAAAAATAAAGAGGAAATAATAAACACTGAATGCATCCACCTGAAGTCATTACGTTTGTTAGGCTTAATGAGCCGGTTTTACTAATTCCAGCACAGAACTAATGTGATTTAGAGAGGGAGCACCTGATAGCCCACATGCCTCAATGTCTATTCGTCCCCAAAGGCTCAAAGAAATAAAGAAGACCCTCTAGTTCTGATGGAATGCCATCCCCAGCCTTGCCACCTGTTGCACTGATGAAAATGAGGAACTAGATCCCCCGTTTCTAGTGCTGGAACTCCTGATCCACTTCTACAGGAATGCCCTGACTGACAGACCTGCTGCAGCCTTGCCAGCTGTCGCTCTACCTGAGACGGACCAACATGAGAGCCCACGCATCCAATCCAACTAAAAATGGAGAGCATGCTCTTCCTGCAGCCAGGCATGAAGACTGATGAAATATGCAGCAGGACAGGGACTGACAAACTAGTTGGTTTACATTACATGTGTTTCTATGTATATGTTTTATCTGTCTGAGTGACGACAGGACTCATTTAGTAGATCATTAATTTAGTTTTTTCTCTTTCTTTTCCTCTTAATGCAGCTAAATACTTACATCAGGAATGCAGGCACCAGTGAATCCAAAAAGTCCGTTGGCATTGTCACTCTTCATGACTCGCAGAATGGCAGAGGGTCTGGGGAAAGGGAGGCGCGCTCCACCTTTAACTGCCACCAACTGTAAAGTGAACACCTCCTCTCCTTCCTCCTCACTGTCATCCCTGACCTCCACCACAAATGACTTCTGCCTCTCATCCTGCCGGTACCGCAGGTAACCTGAGATGTTACGTAGATCTGTTTTAGCTGGCTGGGTGTGAAGCTCGTGGATGTGGCTGCGGTTCAGCTTAGTCCTGTACAAGCGAACATCCTGGAGAAGGCCTGTGTACCGCTGCTCGCCCTCAGGATCCGACCCAATAAACACTAATGCAGGTCCTGTAGTAGAAACAGAGCGTAACATCTTACATATACAGCAAATGGCAAAAATCATTTGTCTTTTAACTGTATAACCAGGGACTGGTTGGATACACACATAAACAAATCACTACAATTGCCTTCCGTGATTTGACTCTGGAACTTTTTTGGGGTGTAAAATGCACAAATATGGTTAAAAAAAAAAGAAAAAAACACACTACAACAAACAAACAAACAGTGATACAATTATTTGGACACCTAATATGGTCATTATGAAAGTGGGTATTATCAAATTTGGACTACAATCTTCATTTGTATTGAAAAAATGATGAAAGTGATTATGATGTGACATTTGTTTGGTACCAAACAAACGTGTTTTCTTACATCTGGGGAAAAGACATGTAGGCAGCGCTACAGTACTACAGTAATTCTAAAAATTGCAGCTTCTGCAGTTTGGATATTGATCTTGGCCATATTGTGATTTTGACAATATTTGGTTTAATTGTGCAGCCCTAGTCATATTATTGTAAATAGTGGAACTAACTTTGGTTGCTATGCTAGAGTGTATGGCGATCACAAACAGAATCTTGATTAAGGCCACCGAATGCCTAGGTCCAGCTCTTTCTCATTACTCATTTATATACTTACACCTCTTGTGCCTATCGCTTCCTCTGCTTGTACAAAATGGGACAAATGCAGGAAATCTGCCACAGTGAGCAAGTACAAAGCCCCGACACAAAGCAATTCCTTTGTGGGTTGAGTTACCAGTAGCAGACAATAACGCATGACATGATTGATGATTAGGTATACATCTACTGTGATTGAAATTCGCCAAAGAGCCATCCCAATATTTCCCCCTCTGGGAGCTTTGGGTCCAATGCAGGCTGCGACTATTGTCTCCATTAATTAGAGAGAATAGGACGAAAAGAGGATCCCAGCTGATTCCCTTTAGCAGTAACAATATCCAGCAGCGCTGAAGCTAAGTGGTCACTCAAGCATTGCAGAGTCCCAGTAGTGCTGAACAATGAGCAAGTGACTGAGAGGTTTGTGAATGTGTTTGTGTGTCTGTGTGTGTGTGAATGTGCATTAGTGTGTGTGAGGGAATGCATGCTATGTGTGTATGTAAGAAGTTCAAATTTGTTGTTATTCTGTATGTGAACAATGAGAAGCTTGAAGCCCTCTCCACAGACACTGACCTGGTCACAATCTTTCTCAGATAAAGCCTTAAAGTACACTAAATTGTGCTTCTGAAAATATTTTAGGTGGAAACTAGGTAGTGCAGTCACCAAATCTTGACGTATATTTGGTCAGCACTGCCTGGTTTGATATGAGTTACGTACACAACCTTGGTGTGTTGACTAGACCAGACTGAAGTGGACAGACCTACAACTAATCAGAGCAGAAAAACCTATGATGTGTAACTTTTCTGGGCCAGTGACACTCCTCTGCCAGTCATTGTTTTAAACCACCCCATATTAGATAAACAGCTATGCTTTGCCCGTTACAAACAAGGTTGCAGAAAAATCTGTGTGAACTGGAGTGCAGCCAGACGTATCTGCCCAAGGAAAAGAGACAAGAGCTTGTAGATCTTTATGATTCCCAAGCCAGTAACAGTGTATATAATCTGGTAACTTCCCAAAGCAACATATGACAACTAACAGTGATGCAAAGATGCCAGGATTCAATGCCACTACTGAAAGTCCATTGCAAACAAAAATATTGTGGGAGAACATGCAGAAGAGCACACACGTTTAATGTAGCAAATAGCGTTGTGGACATCATATGCTCAACAATCTGACATGTGTCACTGTGCTATGTTTAATAAGTCTAATAAAATAGCTCACCATCTGTGATGCCCTCTCCTTTGATGCTCTTCACTCCTCCAGGAATAGGGTTACCATCCAGAAAGAACTCAATAATCCCATCATCCACAGTAATGATGACATGTAACCAGGTGTTATTCTCTACGAATTTCTCCGCAGTAGCCCGGGACACCTGAGTATTATTGGATCCAATCACTGTATAGTAAAACATGACCGTGACATGAGACTCATTGGTGTGGACCTTCACTCCGTAATACAAGGTTCCGTTCCTGGTTCCTTTGCTGGCTATGAATCCATCAGTGTCTGGTCTGGGCACTAGCCAAGCAGAGAAGGTGAAGTTGCCAACGGCAGCAGGCCCATCTTCAGGGGCGATAGTCCCATAAGCTCCTGGAAGCCCAGAGAAAAACCACGTATCCGTGGCTGAGTGGTGTCGCCTGGCATGAGGCCTGAGCTGAACCTCATCTGGGAAGGAGGCTAGAAGGAGCAGGTCATCCATCAGAGGAAGGCCCTCTGGGAAGTGGCCAGAAACAATCTCCCAGGCAACACGCACATCACCGAAAGTACCCTGTTGCCGGAGGATGGTAAAGGAAGTGACATCAGCCATATCATCCTCTGACAGTACATCTTCAGCTACTTCTTGATCCAGGTTGTTGTCAGCGATGGCAAAGACACCAAATGGGTCGTCATTGAAAGGGATGAGAACTGAGGCACTCAGAGAAGTCTCTGCAAGTCGTCCACCTTCCCCTGGGTAACCACCTTAAAGAAATTATAGACAAGCGATGAGGGGTTTTCAAGACAAAATGATGACTGAAATGTATACCTCTTCATGACTGCTGATGACTCAAGTGAAATTTAATGCCAAATTTAAAGTTAAACACAATCCTAATTTGTCCTGAGAGTTTTCTCTAGTGATCATTGTACATTTTTACATTATCTTGCAAAACATCATTTTTATCTTGAACTCACCTGAGACATTAACCAGACTGAGGACAAAGAACTCATTGAACTCTGGAAGCTTATCTGAGATGGCCTCAAGTACAATAGACTTGGTCTCCTCCCCTGTAGTGAAGGTGATGGAGCCAGAAGTGTTGGTAAACTCCTGGTTTTCCTCCAAAGGAGTCACTGAGTCATTGGCAAACAGCTGCCAGAAGACTGTTACATTACCAAAATGGCCCCTTTCACGCAGGACACTGTGAAATAGGAGAAAATATATGTCAATACCTTTTAATTTGAAATAATTGAAACAAAAGGTACTTTTTTTTTGTACAAAAGAAACATGAATTTAAAACTTGAGTCTTACTAAAAATTATTGGTCCTGCCCTCTTTGACAGGTCTCTCTATAGCTTCCAGGGAGAAAATGCCATTGGCATCATCGTTGGCCTCAATGACCACAGTAGCTTTGTCTGCTCCATATACAACAGCATCACCTGTGTACACATGAATATTATCAGCTTAGATCAGGACCAGCATGTCGAGGTCATGTCAGTGTATTTTTCTTCAGAATGTATCCTCAAGTAACAAATACTGTAGATAGACAGATAGATTGACATATAGAAAGAGATTCAAGAGAATGAGTTTAACTTCACTGCCTGTATTATTACTGTCATGCTAAATTTCATGCAACAGGGGGAGGCTGTCTCATTATCCTAGGACACCATAACTATGGCAACCAAGCCCAGGAAGAAGGAGCTTCTCATGCATAAAAAACATCCCAAATAAAGGCGTCTCTCAGAAAAGGAGTTAAAGTGAAAAAAGCCAAGGACATAGTCTAAATAAACCACAGCCTTATATTCTACGCTTTCATGAAAACAAGGAATTATAAAAAACTACATGATATTTTGCAGATATAGTGCTCAAGCCAGTTTTTCAAGAACAGTAGTAAGAAGTCTTCAAATCTGCTCATTAATAAATAGTCACTGTAAAGAATGTTAGTGCCCCAGTACGAGTCTGATTGAGTTCTAACATGGGGGTTATTGACTTTTAACACAAACACTGTAAAGGACTATGCCTTGGCATAAATCAGGCTAACCCTTACTCGACTCTACTCCATGTCAATCAGTAAACAGAGGGAGGCTGGTGGAGTAGGCAGTCTTTGTGTCTTAGAAAGTCTGGAGTCTGGTAATTAAGGTCTTGTTGAGGCCCACTGGTCTTTCACTCCCATCCCTGACACACAATACTGGGATTAGGGGAGCTTTCAGTGTTACCACAGACAATGCTAAATCACCCAGCGACTCCTCTCCGTACATATACAGCTGGCATTAAGACAAGAGGGGATAACGGGGGGAAGGAGGTGATGTTGTACTCACCAGTGGCATTGTAGAGGACAATGTAAAAAGGTTCATCAGTCTCTGGTATGTTGTCATCTTCCACAGCCACAGAGATGTTCTTCATCCATTCACCCACGTCAAACACCAGCAACGTGTCATTACTCAGGACAGTGAGGTCACCTGGAGATGCATTACCAAACTCCACACGGTACATCACCGTGGCAACAAAATCTGCATGCCCCGCCCGTAGAACATTAAAGTTTGCCACGGCACCCTCCCGAAGCCGCACAACCACAGGTTCTGAGAACAGGGCGAGACATGGGAGTGAATGACTGTAGGTATAATATATTCATGTGTTTTTCACTCTTTCAGAGAATCCTTTAATATCATGAGCAGTATACTTACCAGAAAAGTAAATGGGATCATCATTCTTATTAATCTGTAAATTGGCAGTGAGTTTGTTCCCCAGTCTTGCACCACCGGTAGAATTTAACACTGTGATGGTGAAATTCTCCATGTCCTCCGGGATCTTAAATAAAAATGAATAAACATTCAAACAAAGGAAATATAACTTAAATTTGCAGTGTTTGCATTTTTGTGCTCAATCAATTATCAATTTACCTCATCGGGTACAGAGAAGAGAGTGAGGTTTTTGAGGTACTCCCCTTCCTTGAAGGTGATATTTCCCTGGAGGGGGCTGACATCTCCGGACAGGGCTGGCTCCAAGACCCAGGAAACTGACACCTCCCCAAAGTGACCCCTGTTCCTTACAACAGGGTACACCGCTGAAAGCAGAATAGACAGAGATGCATTTAGTTGGTTATTAAAAGCTCCCTTAAAGTCATTAACAGTTTTTAACTAGCATAGCTCCAATGTATGCCTGTATACTAGGAGCAAACACTGTTGATACATTCACAAAAGGATGAGAGAAGCTTTTCAGTTCTTCCTGATGTCACAGCCAGATTGAACCTTTGCTTGCATCATTACTGTTTTGGGCCCAAAGTACCTGTTCTACAAAATGAGCAAAGTCTAACTTGTATCTCTTATTACATCTGCATTAAAACATCCTTACTTATTAGCCATAAATGATATAGGGATCTCTGTTCATTTTTGAATTAGCTATCAAATAAAAGTCATTTTCAAATAAAAGATTTTGTCATAGTCCAGTTCATCCCACATGCAGCCAAATGTCCTCTGTTTCACAGCAATTAGGTCCATTTTAAGTGTCAATGAGAAACCACTTGACATGGTAAAGTATCACTTTTATCTGAAGGACTGCTACTTCAAAGTACCCTGATGCATCTCGTCCCCTTTGCTCTCGTTGATAGCCAACGTCAATCCCGGGTGGATGAACTCAATGACGCCAAAGGGGTCGTCGTTCTTCCGCACTGTGATGTTGACCTCTCTGTGGTTGCCTAGGCGACTGGGTGGAGTGCTGTGGCTACTTAGTACCACAGAGAAAGTCTCATCCAGCTGTATGGACACACAGATGCGCACAAAAACACACACACACAGAAAAAGAGATTTAAGGTTTGTTTTTTGTTTTTTTTGTTTTTTCAAATTTAGCCTATTAAATACTCATTTCACTTGCTTAAACAAACATGGACTACTTTTAGACTGGGAGGACTTTATTTTTTTGTGAATGAAATGCTTATATACACTTTCATGGTCAACACTGCATTGATCTTGTTCTTACCTCAGGCACACCATCAGGCCTTGCCACCAGTGCCACCACCACCTCTCTCTCTCCTGGTTTAAACTCCAGGATGCCCGTGGCACCATAGAATTCAGTGTTGCCTGAGGGCATGACAGCATACCGCACCAGCTGTTTCAGCAGCTGCCCCTGGGCTCTGACCACATGCAGCTCCACAGCTTCCCCCTCCTAGGAAAAGTTTAGAGTTTACAGATATCATGTGACCAGAACCAGAGACAACAGACTAAATAAAGATGTGTGGCATTTAATATAACAATTACTTCACATTAGCCTTTCCCCAAGGAAACCTTTGGAGGAACTCTTGTTTCCACTGCAGGGACCAGAGACTAAATTAAGTTCTGGGGACATTTATTGACCCCGCTTGAAGGATAGTACTTTCCAAAAGTACAGGAACTTTTGAGGAAAGGACTTGCAACGCTGAACAGTACTGCTGGTGCTGCTACCATTTTTAAAAAGTTGCAACCCAATTAGTTTTTTTATTAATTGTTGTTCAAATGGTGACTGATGACAAATCCCAGGCCCACGCCTTGGGCACATTTTCATGTCAGCTGACTAACTTTCTGAATCTTTGCAAGTCTCCAGACTTAAACAACATTTTTTTGAACATTTTCGCGCCTTGAAATGTAGTTCCTAGGACTAAAAGACTAATTTGATACATTTCATATATTTCCTTCAGTGTCTGTCAACATGTAGCTAACAACAGCTGTCAACAAGTTGGCTAATTTGACTAGATGTTAACCGGGTGCTGGCATCCATGAGTGTCACAAGTACAAAAGTAAGTACAAAAACAAATCTAGGTAGAATTCTGGATTCAGTTTCAACCAAGACTTACACTGATGAGCCATGGACCTCTGGAGGATAGGGAGAACTCAAAGACTCCCCCAGGATCATCGTTCTCCATGATGACAATCTCTCTGCTGGTGAAGCCAGCTTTCAGGATCTGATTGTCAACATTACTCCTGGAATACATACACACATAAAGAATATTAGATCATAGCAAGTGACCGCTACTAAAACTCAACCAGTCAATACGTTTTCCCTAATAAAACACTGCTTTTGGAGTAAATATACACGGCAAATGACCATCACCCCAACTGTGCAGTAATAAAAACTCTAACATGAACGTTTCTTAAACTGTTTTTGTTATTGACTTGTCGCATGAGAAAGCAGCTCAACTTTAATCTAAATTCTATAAAGCATTCTTTGTATTGTGTTACGCTAATCCATTATTGGCTCCATATGCTGAAGTCCTGCTGTTCAGCCCACTTTTAATAACAATGTCAGTCAACACCATGCCTGCCTCTTTATTGCTCCACAGGGGTGTATGTATGTGTGTGTATGTTGAGAAAACTGGAGCCAAGTAAGCATCACATGACGAGCAAATTAAAGACAAAGACATGACAGAATGAAGAACTCCAAACAAACAGTCACGGCCAAAGCACTGCATGCATACAAAGACTGACATCTTTAAAAGGGTGCACAATCAAGCCTGGTCAAATTAGAGCGCAACACATAAAGAAGATTCTCTATTTACTCTCAACAACCACTCTCCTTTGGGCTCCCTTTTTTCACACCATCGCTGAATCCCCCCTCCCATCCCAGTCCCCCTCATCCCCACATCAACCAAAGACCCAAGAAACTCTGAAGTAGGCCCTTCTCTGAAAAACAAAGTCCTGATTCACACCACACAAAGGGCCCAGGTTCATTCCACTCTCCACTTACCCAAAGTACACTATAAAGCGTGCAGTCTCCACCCTGCAGGGGAGGAGTGGGAGGGGGAGAGAACTGCCATTCTTATCAGAACATAGACTACCAGATGAATCAACCCCCAATCCATTACCACAAACACACACATATACACACATCTCCAGAAAAACCAGAGGGATAGGATGAGACAGCATCCACTTAGCCTTTCTAAATCCACTGGACTCACTCATTGTATAAATTCACTTTAAAACATGTATGTATTACAGTCATGTTTATGGGCATAATTGAAGGAACTAATACAGCTTGATGATAATTACCAAAATGAATAATTATCATGGTTGCTAACTGTATTTTTTCCCAGAGTTTAGTAACCCTACCTATCCAGAGAGAGCAGTAAGGTCTCGTTGACTTCAGGGATGTCGTCAGCCATGATAGTGAAGTTGATGGAGGCATCACTCTGCCCTGAGAGGAAGACCACAGAGCCACTTAGAGGCTCCAGGTCTTTGTCAGTTATATCCACATGGTTGGCTCCAACTGGCTGAAGACTCCAGAACACTTCAGCCTGACCGTCTGTTCCGTCACGCCGCAGAGGGAGGCTAACCTGCAGCGGCAAATGTCTTTAGAATTAACCTCCCATACATGCACATACTATATGTACATATAGAAAACTCACTTTCTGAAGGTTAGAGTTGGAGAGTCAGACTAAATAACAACCGAGGCGTTTTCCTTCAAATTGAGATCTCCAACATTAATTCAATCTCATAGTTTCTTTCACAAAATGCAATAGCACAAATCACAGTACATTATAGATATATTTTGTTTCAGGATACTGAACTCTGACAGTCAAAAGAGACAAGCATCACATAACTTCACATGTAATACAGCTGCAAACGAAGATCACATCTTACTGTGCTGGTATTGCTGTCCTCTGGTTCATAAACCACTACTGTGGTGTTTCTTATAAAGCCGATTTCCCCATTAGCAATGTCTGGGGTGATAGTCAGGGTCAGGTTCAGAGGTCCCCCAAACCTTGGGCTGTTTGAAGGAATTGGAGGGCTGATATCAACTAGCTCCAGCGTATTCAACTAGAGGAAACAGAAGAAACAAATCAATGAATAAAAGGCCTAAACATGGCAAGAAGGGGACAGATGTTTGGAGAGGAAGATTTGAAAAATGAGTAAGTATTACTCACATTAAAAATTTTCATTGCTCTATACGAAACAGCTCTTTCTTCACCATCTGATTACTTCTGTTTTGTTAATTTTCAGTGCACGATTTCCTCCAATTATGTTTGTGCATGCATGTGTTAAAGGGTGATTCTACAGAATGTGAAAAGGGCTTTTCTTATATGTTTTTGCTTGTTTTAAGAGCTAGGTGTCCCATAGCAAGATGCCAGATTTGAGTGCCAGTGTCAAACCATTCACACATGCAAATGAGGCACTTTAACTTTGGATGGCACTGATGGGGCCAGAAAGTACAAACTCAAAGAGGAAGAGCACATATTTGGACATGCAAAACACACAAAACATTGCCCAAATTACAGCATACAAGTCATTAACACTACATATTCATATTGTGTCCTTATTACCTGTATTAAGAAATGAGCTCCATTCTGAAGAAAGGCATCATTCCTGATTGGCAGTATGACGTGTACCATCTGCTCATGAGTAAACACCACTTTAATGGAGCTGCTAACATTCAGAACCTGGTCACGGGCCAGTGCTGGGTCTATTGGGCCTGCAGGAATGTAGATAGCGGTAAGGGTCATGGACACATCACCCAGGGTACCACCCTCCCGAAGGAAATTCAGCGACAGGAAGCGGCCCTCGGGTTGACTCTGGATACTTTGCTCTTTTGCTGGGTCAAACCGAAAAAGACCATAGACATCGTCACTATCCTGGATGTAGAACACGATCTAGAGTAAGAGAAAAGATAGGACAACACATCATTAACAACAGTTATTAGATTTTGTTATTTATCTTCTTTTAAAAGAAGTGTTTTTCATAACCACAACTTCACTTTTTCCTACTGCAGATTACAACTGACTCTCTGGCAATGGTGCCACTTCTCCAACAAGTAAAACCCTCTTCCCACACAAATCAGTAAAGCTGCTTTTAATGCTTAGATGACAATACTTAAAGTTCATTTGGACTTTGTGACTGTGACTGATGAGGCAATGATCAAAACACATTTTCTGAATGTATCTCCCCTGAAACCCAAATCAGGGAAAGGTTATATTTATGTGGATTCACTATAACATATGAAACTTACTCATGCCTTAAATAAGGCCTCACAGTTTCCAGTTATTCTGCAGGTTGCCCAATCCTGAAAGCTCCATCAAATCAAACTTTAATCAATTAACTTCAATCAAATGAATGATTGAGTTGAAGCCAATGATGATAAATTACATATGTTCATATTTAAAATGTACATTTTCAGGTTTTTATATACTCTGCTTGCTGGAGGAGAATGCGATTTCACAAGTTTGACACATCGGATTTAGCTGCACTGCTTACGAGGGAACACCTCAACCCAGGAAATGTGCGGTTGCCTGTGCAATGAGAAGGAAGAAGACTCATCTTTGGGATGTGAGGAGATAATTGCAATGAAGCCTAGATTTACCATCAATTACTTTGAAGGATGTTGTTGTGTATCCTGTTTATATGTTACTAAGACTGCATCTTGGATCATAACAAGAAAAGAGAGGTGATGAAGAGAGAGAAGGAAGAAAACAAGTGAGACTGAAAGTAGTAAAACAGTCCTGAGCTAACTTTAGAGAGGCATCCTCTTTAATTAACTCTGCTAAGCCTGCTAGAGTAGTTTTCATGAGCGTTTCAACTGGGGCTCATTCATCTCCCTGAAACCCACACTTGTCTGATGCGTGGCCTGGCATGCTCACAATAGGCGATTTACGGCTGTAAATCAATAAACATGTTTGATGTAAAGTGTGTGATATATCATTTGCAACATTAATGACAATTAACACTTACTGAGTTGTCTGCCTGCCAGATCCTTAAGTAATTTCTTTTGAATCAATTCTTTGTGCACAGATGGCAAACAGACCCTGTAACCTCACAACCTGAGGTGGTGCTCTGGTGTGTGTTTGTATGTGACCAAAGTTAAGTGTGTATGTGTCTCATCTTATGCCTTCAACATAAACAAGACTTAGATCTGCCCACTGCTTTCACACATTGCCAAGAGGCTTGGACAAAGATGGAGGCTATAAAAAACCTGTCACCACTTCACCCACGCCTTCTTAAAGAAAAAAAAAACAACACAGAGACACCACACACAGAGTGTGCCTGCTGTTTCTGCTTTGTTTTGATTTAGCCACATTAAAGGAACACCCACAGAGCAAAGTGACACACCAAGGGGTCGATTTTTGCAGAATGTGCCAAGTTTGCCACTGTACATTACATTAGGGTCACACACAAAGGCTCACACATGCATCGCACATGCACATCTGGAGGATATGTTCCCCAACAAGTGCAGCCTTCTGTCTCTCTGATCTCTCTATGTTACAAACACATAACAGCAACACAGAGCAGCTATAAATAAATTCATTTAATTGGCCTATCAAATGGCTTCTCTAAACTGACCTCCATTGGTTCGTCAACCTCTGCATTTCCAGTCACGGTGGTGGGCAGCAGCTTGAGGAGAAAAGCCTCCGCTTCCTCAGGTAGATTTTCTGCCACAATGTTTATTGGAATCACAGCTGTCACCTGACCAGCTGCAAATCTCACTGTACCCACAGCAGGCGTCAAATCATCGGACACTGGGGAGAGGTCACTGGAATTCCTACTGATGGACCAGTTGGCGGACACAGCACCATAGCTGCCTCCATTTCTTACAATACTGATGCCTTCAAATCTTTGGGAAATGGAAGAGGAACAAAATACAGATAGCTGAAGACATAATTGGGTGAGTTAATTTTTTTAGACAGATGTTATAATACTCATTCAATGGGATAAAACACATTATGTCATCAGATTATTGGTAATTTATCCACCTCTGTGTCAGATCTTCATTAATGGTGATTGGCTGAAAGACCGCACTGCTGCTGATTGACAGGACACCATGAGGCTTATCATTGGGCTCAATGGTCACCAGGACAGCATTGGATGGTACTAGCACTGCATCTCCTCTGATGGTCTCTTCAAGCAAGACCAGATGGAATGATTCTGCAATTTCTGGAACGTCGTCATCCCTAATGCTGAACAGCAGGCTGCTCTTGTAGACAAATGGAGGGAACGTAAGTGTTCTGACTGGCTGAAGGTCAAGGAAATCCACAGCTGGCGTGGCGCTGCCCAGTCCTTCACCGCTCACCACCATGTAATCTACAGAGACCTAAAGACAGTATAGTCCAGATGGTTTAAACAAAATTGCACTGTATACTGTATATACTGTACCTATATAATTAAACTAGTTGCGACCTGTTCTTCAAAAATCTAGGTAAATAAATTATTGAATTGATTGATTGAAATGAACCTCTGTGTCAATGGAGCCGATGAGTGGCCCATCTTCAGTCAACCGTCCACGGGTCACATTGAGGGCAATGACTCCAGCTGACTCTTGCACAGCCATGATGGACTGGGAGAACCGCAGTGGACTGTCATTACGCCGGATTCTCAGCTGGACGCTGCTGGCATTGGGCCTGAGGAGGGCTCCACCTGCCACACCCGCTAGCCTGACTAAGAACACCTCATCATCCTCTGGGATCTGACAAAAAAAGAGAGTACACACCTTCACGTATGATGTTGTACATATAAGCAGCTGAGTATATCATAAACCTGTTTGCTCCTTTGACACTTTGAAAAGTTGACCTTAAAAATGACAAACCCATCAGGGCACTGGGATATTCTTTGCAACAGTAGATTTTCTGATAATACCTAACTAACAATGTCTGTAAAAGACCGATCAACACAAGCTAATCTTTACATGTGACCACATGTGGATTAGTTTGTGTCCATGTCATCGTCTGTAACTGCTTTATCCCTTTCTCAAGGGGTCGCGCGGGGTGTTGCTGGAGCCAATCCCAGCTGTCTCTGGGCAAAGGCAGGGTACACCCTGGACAAGTCGCCAGCTTATCACAGGGCCCTCACTGATGGCAACTGCACATCAGGAGCAATTTGGGGTTCAGTATCTTGCTCAAGGACATGTCAACATGCAGCTCAGTTCAGCCCAGGGGAGCAGGGATTTGAACCAGCTTGTGTTTGTTTGTTTCTGTTTGTTTTAAATTAATAGTTTATTGGATACCTGGTCATCCTGTATGAGGACACTGAAGTGCACTACAGCCTGTCCAACAGGAATGGTGATATTCCCTCTGTCTGGACTGAGATCCTCAATGGCAGGGTTAGGACCTCCTGAAATCTGAGAAGGAGGAGTTACGGTAATGTATATAATCCAGCATGCCCATTTATCATTAATATGCTTCATATAAACAATGGACAATTTCCTACATAACATTAACGTCCCATCCTTTCAAGCACTTTGTTCTTTGGTGTCATGTACAGTGCATCCCTCTCACCTCATAGTTCACGGTCACGGTCCCAAATGTTCCCTTTTCTCTAATCAGGGTGAAGGGCACATAATGGATCCTTCCTCTTGGCTCATCAACTACAATCTCTTCAGTCTGAGATGAAAAGGGTGAGAGAAAAAAACAGACAAAGAGAAACAGAACCACAATTAGTTCAATCAAATAAATTTCAGCTATGTTTTCTTGTTCCCAATTTTAATAAATTAAATCATGAAACAAAAAAAAACTGAAATATTGCAATTAAAAACAAAACAAAAAAAACACGTGTGTAAATGGGCCCTGGACAGAGACTACACATGACAAATTACAAAATTTGGAAATTATAAAAGACAGAGAAATAAGCTGTGTAATCATGTAACCCCACTCTTGTTTTCCTGTAGTGTGTGCGATTGTATTTTAGTATTTAGTGTTTTTGTGTGTTTGGTGTAATCGTTTTGCTTTTGTGCTGCCGTCTTAGCCAGGTCACTCTTGGTAAAGAGGTTTTGAATCTCAATGAGTTTTTTTTACCTGGTTAAATAAAGGATATTGATATTGACATTGAAATCAAAGACAGATCCTAATCAGGTACAGCCAGCCTACTGCCAGCATAATAATGTAATGAAGAGAAAGTTGAGAATGTGTTTTTCAAATGTTTTGAGGTCTGTCCTCTCAATTTTGGAATTGCTACACATTGAATATAAATTGAATTGAAAGCCTTTATTGTCATTATACACAGTACAATGAGATTACATTACATTGTTACAGGTGCTGCTCATAACTTAACAAAGTGAATAAAACATGTTTAATCTATATGTGTATACATTTACAAATGATTAATTTGTAAACTGCTTCAGAAATCTTAATTTTGATGAAAAGTAGTACTAATAAAGTAGTGAAATGACTGGAATTGGAAGAGAGTGGGGATACAGCAGTAAAAGCTAAACAAGACATTGTATTATGTTTCAGTAAATAAATCTAATACAGCCTTGAAGGCTATATTCCATGCTAACATGGAGTAATAATTAAATTCACTGCATTTGGAAGTCCATATTGTGGAAATCAAATCCCCTTCTGTTGTCCCTCATTATCCCAGCTCAATTTGCCATAACCAAAGAAATTCAGGAGAATGCAAATACAGAAGAAGAAAATCAAGCAAAGAAATGCTACACAGAAATTAATTCAGTACTCTAACATAAACACATCTCCCAAGGCCAGGAGGCCTTTATTGATTCTAAGCAAGCCAAATCATTATACAGCATGTGAGACCATCTGGGGTTGGTCGGGCAAACAGTTCCCAATATACCACAGCTACCATGGAAACGCTGTAAACTCCCACTGATAAGTGAAACCAGGGAGTGTTGTGGTTTTAATTGTTTCTGGAAACCCACAACCACTAGATGGTCACTTTTCCCACAACCACAATACTGGCATGATTGTACCCCAGTCTGCAGATATGTGTCCAAATTACTCTACTTCTATTACTACTGACTAACATCAGTGGGCTCACTTCTTACTTCACTAATCACAAATTCAAGTGTAGGTTGTTGTGACCAGCATAATATTACAATTCTGGTGACCACAGGTACAAACTTGATGCACTATGCATAAAGTTGGAAAATGAGTGTAGTTGGATAAATATATTGATGGTAGGAGGAATTGAGGAGTATGTTACCAAAAAGTGTAGCTGTGGCAGGAATTTAAGTAAAGGATAGTCAACTTAACACTCATTGGATCCTTAAAAAACTGACAGTTTCCTGAAGGTTTAAGGGAAGAGTCCAGGCAGCTTGTCCTGAGAAGAAACTGAAAATGCCCTATATTCAAAGTAATTTGCATAAATAGAAAAAATCGTGCCTTTTGTAATTGTGTTTACTCAAAGCTGCTGTTTCAGCACTAAGAGTGTGTACACATCTAGAAGACTAACTGCAAAGACTATACTGAACTTCAAGCAATGATACATTTACATTATAAAATCATATTAAAAAAAACTATGATAAATTGAATTAGACTGAATAAGATGCATGTGGATTACGAGTGAGTCTTACTGAGTTGAAGGCAATTATTCCAAAAGCATTGTCATTGGATAGAATAGTGATGGTTGCCTTGTTTGGTGTTCCCAGTGTCACGCCATTAGAGGAGCTCTGAAAAGAAGGGAGAATTGAAATGGTTAGATATAACCAGGCCAGATATACAGTACAGCATGTACACACCTTAACACATCTTAACCTCCCCCAAAACCATAGGCCCCTGCATTATCTACTGTCTTCACTTCGTGTCTGTGCTCCCACTGAGAAGCCCCAGTGAGAAGGCACAAAGACAGGAAGTACTGGTCTCAGCCTGGTTGATTTGTCAGGTTATTTCACAGCAGGATACCTCTTCAGGACTGGTGCTGTGCTCTGTGATTCGACACTAAGACCTGACAAACTTAAAATCTCAGCAGGCTTGAAATCACACAGTGACTTCACAAGGCTTACACTCTGTGTTTTTAACTGGACAAAAAGAACCATAACCTATGATCTGTGTAAGGGTTTTCCTTTTTCTGACTGCTCTTAAAGAGAAAGACCACAGCCTTGTTATTTGGTGAAACTTTCCAAGGTTTCCATTAGTGAGCTCACCAATGTTTTCACAAGCATCTCATGGACCAACTGTACTGACAACCACCTTGTTTGAGCTCAATTGCACAGGTTTCCACCAAAACTTCCAAAATCCTGTTGCAACGTACAAACATCTGGACACAGGCTAATAAGCATATGTGCGGGCATCTGGAAAATGAATACGAGACTGTGAGAGTCTTGTCATGATGATAAACAGAAACACAATTTTCTCCCTCAAACACAATTTCGAAATGTTTTCCATTTTTTCAGCCAAACACAATCCAATTGAAATCTGAGAAAAACCCATTTATGTGTGTTTGTGTGCGCATGTTAAGGTGAGAGCAAGCATGGGAGAAAATGAAAAACAAGAAAGCGCTCAGGCCCTTTGCCTTTATCCCTCTACTCAAACAGTGCTTCTCCCAGCTGTAACAGAGCTTTCTCTCCGCTGCTGAGCTCTTGTAGCGGTCAACTCACAGACACAGAATCAACATGTTTTCACAAAGCCAAGCCACTGGCTGAGACAGGGAGCTGCTCACACACGTACACATACTCGTGTGTTCCCAAACATACTTAAATATACAAAAATTTATGCTAACAACTTAGCTAGTTAAGGATCAGATTTTTAATAGGATAGAATACCCATGTAGCTCTACAGAAACCCTGCTTCCAATAACCTAAAATGGTACGACCCATGGCACTTGGATGCTGCACCTGCTCTACTCCATAATAGTTAAACACTATTTTTATATGATAGGTCTTGTCAGACTCACTTTGAACAAAGTTAGTAAAATACTTATTCTTGGAACATATTCGACACATTTAACTGTCAGAAATGATAAATGTACCCTGATCAACCTGTTAGTTCTTACTTGTGTTTGATCTATGACACCCCTTTGCAGTGCACATCCATCCTACAGACAACAGTTGAGTAAACTGATAGGGTAGCATTTGGCCAAAGCTTTGTTTCCACTGTAGTGTACACAGAAGGGCTAAGTGAGCCTCATCTGGCCTTTCACTCTAGTGGCAGGCTAAATATGGGCTTGCACTACTGGATTTTAACCAGATGTCCCAAAAATGCAGTGTCAAATTGAAAATGCTGTGAGGGAAGTTACTTTTGCCGACAGCTGTTCAGTTGTTGAGTTGTTGCTGTTAAGTAAATGTACACAGCTGACAATCAGTGATTCTCAGTAACCTTTGTCTTAGGTCTTTCAGTGAGGGATAAGACGGGCAGACAGCAGGACCAGGCCCCCCCAGCTCATCAATCAAACTTGACAGCTAAAGGCTACATGAAACCATGGAGATAGTCTCTAGGTGTAAGGCATCCTGGGCTGTGATGCTAAATCCTTTGACAAGGATTTACAATGTAAACATTAAAAATAATTTTCAAACTTTAAAACACCTATAGCTATCCAACAACAAGACTATGTGCAAGAGTAGCGTCACAGTAACGTGTTACAAAAGCCATCCGTCTGTTACTTATTTTACAGCCTTAAGCAAGTTGCACCTTCTAGTGTATGATATGGTGCGTTTGGTAGTGTCAGCAAAAACGTCTCAACATGCATGAAAAGATTTCAGTGTTCTTGATTGTGAATCCATTCATTCATTCTAACAGACTGAGCTTTCATCTGCAATAGTGTGTCAATTGCAATGGTGAACACACATATACAGAATGGGAATCCACGGAACGGACATGCCCATCAAAGTCAATGGGGACAGTGAATGAGGGAATTACTTTAATCTACTGTGTGTGGATTCTGTGGCTGTCAAAGTTAGTTTCTTTTCACAAAGGTGTCTTTTAGTGGGGAACCTCAGGGACGAACATCACATTTGGCCCCACCCATGCCAGTCTTGACAAAGTCCTGTAGAGCAGACACATCAAAGACTCTGAGTTGCAGCTCAGAGCCTCCCAGGGTTACTGCGGCAGCTGCCCCCGCTCTCTTTTGCTCAGTAGCTGGGGTTGAGGTTTAAGACAGTCAGGGGAAGAATTAGAACAGCAGGACTTTGTGGAGAGGAAGCTTGGGCGGTGAGTGGGAACTTAAGAGGGAGTCATCTTCAATAGAAAAACAGACATTTCGCACAAAATGGAAAAGTTGGCAAACACAAACAAACAAACAATTGATGTTTACCTGTACTGTAAGGTTGAAGGTAAATGTCTCATCGGCTTCAGGTAAGTCGTCATCTTTCACAGCAATAAAGATGGTTTTACTGGACTCAGTGGACAGCAAGAAGGCTGCTGCGTTAACGGCTTCAAAGTCTCCTGTGTCGACTCCCTCTAGCTGGGTGAAACAAGGAAATATAAAATTGTATCATTCATCAATTCACTGAAGTGAACTTCTTTCCTTTCAGTTTGTTTGAGATCCTTTTTGCATTTATTTGAAAGAGTAAGAAGGAGAGAAACAGGAAAGGTACAAGAGAAATGGGATAAAATATGGCATTGCAGATCAAGATCTGTTCAAACCCAGGATGCTGCAGGTACATGATTTGTGAATTAGAGATCTGAGCGAAAAGGAGACCACAGGCTTGAAAAATGTTTGGCTGTAACAATTCTTTCCCCAGGCAAATATTGTACTTCTGTCTCTTTCCTTCCTTTCTACTGCTGCCTTTATCCACTTGATCTTAAGTTTTGCTGTGCTGTTGTATATTCCCAAGGAAATTCTGATATTACACACTATTTCATTAACTAATAAGGAAGCCCAGGTATCAAAGGTTAACAGTTTCTTTCAAGAAGAAATATGGCAAAGATATCAAGAAGCATAGGAAACCCCCCCAACAACACTTCACTGCACAACCCTCTCACCTTACCAGACACCAACTGTGAGCAGCTAACACTAGCCCCCATGTGAAGGATGTAAATCCAAAGCACACTGTGTGATTTCCAAGACAGTTTCTGCTGACACACTGGCTCTGAACACTAGCCCCTGTCTGGCAAAAAGGGTCACTGATTCGCTTCTTCACTGTCCATAAAGGTGACAGCCCAGCAACACAGCAAGGTGATGTGATACAGGCAGAATAGATGAGCATGTATTCACAATGAGTCATCCGTTATGAGCTCGTCCTGTGTCTTACCAGAACCAAAGCCGTCACATTGACCGGATCTCCCACTCTCTCCACAACCAGCCGGACCACAGCTGTGCTGCTCTCATTGACCACAAAGTCAGTCTGCCCAAGGAACCGCAGCGTGGCTGACTCAGACGTAGTGCCCGAGATGGACCAAGCCAGAATCAACCCAGCTAACAGGAGGACAGGGTGCATTCCTACAAAAAAGAGGGAAACATTAACAAAGATGCAGAGAATACAGACACAATATATTGAAATAAAGCAGACGCCAATATGGGTACATTTTGAGGAGTTTTACAAAGAAAGCTCGAGAAAGTTAACTTTGAGTTCATTCTGGGCATACATTAGAGATCTGTTCTAATACACATTCACAATGCACAAATTCTGAGTGAGAAATATGTATGTGCACCTACTAACCACTATAAAGGCAAATCACATTGCATAAAAACTCACATTACATCCAAATCTTCATTTAGAGACCTCTGTGAATCAATATTAAGATTAAACAGAGACGAGGACGATGGGACTGCTTCCCAGCCATATTTACAAAGATCAAGAACAACTCTTGTCACAAACATCATTAACAATGATTAAAATTCACTTAACAAACATCTCAAATACTTTCAATGTAGATTAAAACTGATGTGATTCACAGGCAGCAGTGAGTGGCCAGATGTTCAAAAGGCCTAGCTTTTGAAAATGTGCAGCCAGGCTGACTGGCAGGCTTGCTGGTCACTGTGGTCAAAATGATTCATAACATTATTCCATAATTCCAACAGCTGTTGTCCTCATGCTGTCATAACTGTTAAGGCAGTTGTTGTGTAGTTAATTCTTGAGGACCACATGAATTTAATGCCATGCTGGAATAAACACGATCAAAGTAATTTCAGTAATTCAGCATGAAGCTAAAATCCTGCACTGCCAACACTTTCTTCTCTGTCTCTAATTATCTTTTTGCCCCCCAGCTTCCTCCAATCATCCTCATTTCTCAGTTTGTCTCTTCTGCACCCCTCTGCCTCTCAACTCCTCTCTTCATCTGCCCTCTCCTCCCCGCTCCCCCCGTCCATACTGCCCAGCTCTCTCACCCAGAATAATCCTTAAGCTGGATGGAGCCACTCAGACAGTTGTCATGGTTAACACAACAAAACAACACAGCATGACAAGTGGGGTGGAGCCATCTTAAAGCTAAACTGCGGCTACTTCGTCCTGTCTTTCCCCTCCCTGCTGCCTTCTACCCATCCCATTCATAATCTGCACCACGCAGCCTTGCCAACGTTACGAACACGTGAGGACTTAAAAAAAAAAAAAAATTTGCTCTTAATTACAAGGTTGAAAAAGAACATCAGCAGCTACGGTGGATGAAGTCATGCTGTTTGGGTCTTTTCTCATAAGCAGAGATCATTTAGGAAAGTTGGACATTGAAAATATCCCATTTTTCATATGTTCCATTACTGTTATATCAATCTGAGTTATTTTCAGTATTGGCTGGTGTTTTAACAGCAGCCATCCATCAATCAACTTGTCAGCTCAGACAGGAGAACAAGCAAAACACTGTATCAGCATAAACAATTATGGGTGACAGATACAGTCACATTCATTTGATGCAGATGTTATAGGTGTGTGAGACAGCATGTGTGTGAGAGTTTGTGTGATGAGGTTGATGTCAAGGGACACACAAATGTGTGCGTCTGTGTATGTGTCCCACACATTCCAGCAGTGGAGAAATTGCTGGGAAATCCATCAAAAAAGGATTTAGAGCCGGTGGGTAGCAAGACTGGACAGTGGGGAACAGAGGGTGAGGCTAAGGGGGACGAGAGGTGAGTGTGTGGCAGGACAAAGAAGGGCTGGAGCTGAATAAATCCTGTTATCTGCCCTGCTCTCCCTCCTGGTTTTGGGAACTTCCTGCACCAACAAACAAGAGCTTGAATGAAACACTATAAACCCTCTCTCTTGCACTTCACACAGCGTTGTTCTATAATATTGTAAGGTAATAGTGTACCTGAGGGTGTGTATGCAATTTCAAAGCATCTGGACACTTGCTAGTGCATATCCACTTGCCTGCCTAATTGAGCTATATTCCATGGTAAAGGTACCAAATATCTGCTTTAGTCATGGCAATACATCTTTGACCACGGCCTGCAAGCTTTGCTAAAAATCGTCACAATCTCTTCATGTAGAATCAAGCATTTCTCTTTTTATCTCAGTCTCTTTATGTCATCTCTGCTTTCAGTTTTCAGAACAAAAGGCCTGACTTCTCACAAACTACTTCTCCAGTAAATCCCTCTGCCTTAAATCCACTTCCAAACTTCCAAATGATTGCCTAACATCACTAAGACCACAATCTTTAAGATGGATGGTAGCAAGCATCCAACCCACTCTTCTCCTAACCCCTTATAACAGAGAGGTGGTCCGTTTCACATCCACTGACCCAAATGCTTTCTTCAAAGAGCCTAATACAAAGCAGATGCTCTGTGGATGGCACAGGTCTGTTTTATAAGCGACATGGGCAGTTTTTGTGCTGACATCATGCATTGTGCCAACCCTGACCCCGGGGACCACAGGGGGACCAAGGATCTGTCTGTCACAGCAAAAGGCGGCGTGGAGTGCCTGGCGCAGATCTCTGACATTGATAAGGCTGGGAGTCAGAGTCCATGTAGAGTGATGCACAGAGACACAGTTGCATGTGTGCACACACACACAAACGTTTGCATACATGGATGCATTTGCACAAACAGTCACCCTCTGCATATGCATCCAAAGTGCAAGGTTTCAGTGCTCAGCTCGGCAGCTGGGTGACAGGCCAGGACACTGGAGAGTTCTAAAATGCATGAAAACACACTGTCCATCACAAATATAGTAAGCCAAAGTAACACAAAAATGATAGCAGGGGCCAGGACTGTGGGAGCTGGCACTTTAACAAGCCACAGACAAAACCACGACTAAAGAACCTTCATATTCTTAACATCCAAAATTGCTTTTATTGACTTATTTTGTGAATCTGACCTCAGTCAGCTGACTTATTGCACTACTTTATTTCCTAGAACACAGACATCAAATAATCATGTATCACCCACTATATATAGCACAAGGGATGCACAAGGTCAGTCAAAGCTGGCGATGCAGAGGGGTCAGTCTATATAATGACATCATTGTAAATGATGCATGGCATTTGTATTTCTTCTATTTGTTTGAATGACCAGAATCATCTATATTAAGTAGTTATCAACCACAGTTTCTAACAATTTGAGAACATTCTGCACTACAGCAGAATACAAGCTTGACCAACAACATAGTGCAGCAATGAGATGAAGAAAGGGAAATTTCCCACACTTTCAAAACTTTGTAAAATGCTGTCTATGACAAACTCTTAACTATTTGGATCTTCTTGTTAAAATATAATGTGTATGTCTCTGTGTGCGCGTGTGCGTGTGTGTGTGTATGTATGTGTGTGTGCATATATACGTTTCTATATATGTTTTTATTTAACGCTTGTATTTAACATTTTTTTAGGGGGAGCTGCAGCAACCTAAGGAGCCCTTGTATAGCATATAGTACTGGCTAAATATGTGATGCAGATCATTGTATTCATACACAACAGAACAACAATGCATTCTTGCTTTTGTGTACTTGTTTCATCAAGCTGAAATGCAATTTTAATTTCAGCTTCGAACAATCCTGAATCATTCTCACAAACAAATACAAATTCCAAAAGCATGTGTTTAATTCAGATTATTATCTTGTTAAGCCTTGACCTTGAACCTGCTTTCACCATAACCATTTTTGTTCAACACTTGCACCTAATGTTTTTCTTCTTTTCAATATACAGAGTCATTTAGAATTATGGTCCTCTTACACAAATAGGGTTTGTGCCTGCCAGGAAAGTTTATTAGCGCTGGGCATTAAGCTCCGACAGGAGTCCCAAACTAAGCTCAGATCAAAGCTGAGGTGAACAATGCATAGGAAACACACACATACATGCACACAAATGTGCGCGCGCGCGCACACACACACACACACACACACACACACACACACACACACACACACACACACAGCATCCCCTTACAATCACTCACTCCTCTCTATCTTCTGAACTCTCCCTGTCAAACATCTTATCGCCTCCCTCTTCTTGGAGACAAACTCCTTTCGCTGTATCTCACTGATGGACAGCTCATCACCAGTGAGCATTCTCTTCACCGCAGGTTCAAAAATGATAAGCCACATGACCAGTCACCGTGATAAGTGCTGGTCACTGGTGGTTTGACCCCCATCACCTGTCAGCCCTTCTTAAAGCAGCCTACCGGTGTCAGGAGCCTGGTCACAAAAACTATTACAGCGGATCCCTTGCAGACACACAACACACACACATACACTCGCTAACTGATCTATTGGATATCCCTGTCAGAGGTGCTGAGGAGGTGTCTGGTTGCAGGGCTGCTCCTGGGGTCAGCACTCGACGCTGATGCCTCTAGGGTTTCTCCTAACAGTGGCCTCTGTGTCGTAATCTTTAGCATTAATTATTTACTGCAAGACTTCACAGTCAGAGGATGGTAGTAAGCGTGACACTGCAGGATTCACGGTATATAACGTGCCATGTGCCGTCTGTGGCTGGTCAGGTGATCGGGCCTTTGACACTGGTATACAGTGCATAATCAAAAATGTGCAGTCACATGCTGTTAGGCTGGGGTTAGGCTATGAAATATTCCCTGTTCATCTGAAATCAGCTCTTTGGAAGCTCCTCGAGGTAAAATACCAGCCTTTAAAATCATTGTCAAGGACATGCCTTTCCCCTAGCTATCTAGCTAAGAATTATTGGTACAGGAAAAAAGCTTGAAAAAGAGGAAAGCCATTCTCTCACTTCCTTTGGTAGAGAGTGTGTGGGATAACAGTCTGTAGAGTTTTAATCAAGGGCTTTCCCATGAGGCATCCCTGCCCTGAGGCTTCCCTGGTCCTGAGACGCCCTTGGTGAGGAGCTTGTGGTTATATCTTGCAGTTGGTCACATGCACACGTGCACATGCCTGCATACACACACACACACATGCACAGACACAGACATGCACAAAGGGATCTCCAGTTGTCTGACACTGGGAGGCCTGCAGTGGGATCTCATTCATCAATCTTACAGCTCTGGTCGGTGATCTGGAGTCAGTCTGGCCACAAAAAGAAACTGCTCTGTCATTACCATCTACTAATATAACAGTGTTCCTGGAACGTTTGCGTGTGTCTCCTCAGGACAAATTCACACTAAAAACCGAGCATGCAAACAGTATGACAGAGAGTGACAGCGATAAACAGAAAAGTAAACAGCAATACAGAGACAGATGGTGTTGTGGGTAGAAAGATGCACAGAAAGAGATGATAAAGGCCTTCATATGTATCTGTATTCATGCATAAAGCCAGTCTTTTAGGGATGTGACCAACGGAAAATGGTGGGTTATTATTCAGGGGTCAGATTAGATCTGAAATAATACAAGAAAGGGTTTACTAAGGTCCCCAATACCTTTAACGCAAAATTAAAAATCTAATAAAACTGTGTGATGTAATGCATACAAACAAAATGTTTTTCATCTCATAGACAGGATCCTGCTAGTTGAAATTGTATTTATAAGTCTCAGGCTATGTGTTTGGCCCAAAACCATGGTGCCTCCTCTGCTCTGTTTATTGGATTGTTTTCTGTTTGAGCTGTGCTCCCCGCTAAGCGATGCCACCAGCCCAATGTGTGTCGGGCCCTACCTCAGAAACCACCCACCGTCCGTTCTCAGCCCGGCGTAGCCGCGGCTGCTATACCGGGTTAACTCAAAAGCCCATAATTGCACTTCACATGTAGTTTCTCCCTCTGGTATTTTTAGATCAGTGAATGTTCTCGCCATGCAGCAAAGATGGGGAGAAGAAATTAAGAAACTTAATAAGCGAGTAGAGCTAAAACATACATCATTAAATCTGACAAAAACTCTGTGTTACTCACTGGGCTTATTTTGGAGAGCTCTAGCCAAAAACAGAATTCTATTTATTTTGAGGAGAAAAACAGAAAACCTACCATTAGTTCAACAAGAAGGAAGGGAAAGATTTTGGGGGAATGCGGATGGCAGCTGAATTGCAGCCAAATTATGCCATTCCACATAAGGGGACCAAGAAAACACTTGAATGAATACCTCTCTAAAGAACAAAAATGCATGAGGTCAGCCTTCCAGCTATTGTCAGACGATACTTTTCAACCAGGCATTTCTCCTTCAGGGGCAAGAGGCTGCCAATCAAGTGTGCATTTTACTGTGAAAAAAGAAACAGAGTGAGGGAGAGTTTTACTGAGGTATTGTCCTCATGGCCGTGGTTGGCTGCTCTTAAGTTGAGCCAATGGCATCTTGCATCTCCAACTAAAAACAAGAGTTTTTTTCTTCTTCTTGGGAAACAGTGGGAAGCAAGGAATATAGAAAAAGGAAAGTACTTCCAATTGAGTAGGAACCAGTGCGTGAGCAATTTAGAGCATTTTCCAGTTTGAGCGTTGGCTGACTGATTAGCCTGTATGACACACAGTGATGGAAGCAGACAGAAAAGCACTTTCAGGGGATTAAACAATGTTGTGCTCTCCACAGTCTCACAGACCAAAGGGCCAAATTAGAAAGGGTATTACTTCATTGCATGTAACCAGTTGGGCCTGGATGAAATGCTAATTGCATTTCAAAAGAGTTCCCAAAACACAGAGGCAACCCAGAACGGGGGTGTATTTTCATTGGAGGAGAAGCGGGACTTTACGATTCACTGACTAGCACACAATTTTAAAGAGCAGGCTTTTTTTTCACTCATGCTCCTTTTTGTGTTTTGTGTGCATTTCTAAAATTGCCACAGTTCTCGATTCTTTTGTTTCTCACACTTTTTGGCATGCTGGCCTCCTCTTCCAACAGAATCCAAACCATCCCATTCAGACTCCCTTCTTTTCTCTCGGCTCTACTCTATCACTCCTGAACAAGGACATGCACAGCACACACATTCCCGATACAGTAGGTGTGGGGCAGCCCCTCTTTCAAGCCTTTGCAGCATTGAAGGGCCAGATGGCAGGACTGCGGAGGAGGCAAATCCCTGAACGAGTGTGGTCAGGATACTCCTTACTATCACTCAGAAAAATAATAGAATTGCTGCTTTTAACTACCACTGTGAGAAGATTCAGGTGCCTAAATATAATTGAAGTCAGCATACATGTGATTGTGGGTCTTGTTGTTGTACAACCAAAAAACACAGCAATCAATTTCAACGGTATCTCATTTTGGATTCAGTAACATTTAATAGAGACCATTTCTTCTTGGCAGCACATCACAGATCACACAGTGAAAGACACAAAGAGGCGGGGTGTGTTTTTTCCATTTACAATCTCCTGATCTCTTGGCATGTTTTATTCACAAACCTATAATCTATAATGAAAGGCATCCAGAGAAAGTGGATAAATACGTCTTTTTACAATGATAAACACACCCTGCCACCTCTCAGCCACGCTCGTATCAACCACCCCCACCTTCTTGTGGAATTCCTCTGCCGTGACCAACTACAGTACAATGAGGGAAGTGAGAGATAAACAGAGAAAGACAAGAACAGAAAGAAAGAAAGAGGGGCTGGTGTAAGGGATTGGGCAGATGGGGGGGTGGGGTGGAAACAAGTGTATCTGTGTGGATGAAATAATAAAGAATAGGTCATACACATGCATCGAGCAATGGCGGATAAATATGTTTAAAGAGTAATGGAGAGAAGTCGGGGGTTTTTGCAAGGTTGTTCTAATACTTGGCGACCTTCATCAGCAGGTTTATGTTTTTGGACATCCCAACCCTTCCTTTCTGAAGTTTACTAGCTTTCACTCTGTCTCTCTCTTACTCACACAAAAATCCTAATGTGAGGGTGCAAGGAATGAAGGGTATAAGGATGGATAGGCACAATTTCCTCCCAGCCAAAGTGTGACCTACTCAACCTGACCTGTCTAAATTAGCACAGGAAGCAGGGGCCACCAAGGGATGCGTTCCACGTGGCTCCCCAAAAAACATCTAGGCTAGGGGTAGAACTCATGGGGATTTATGGCCGGACAGAGGATCCCACGTACGGGTCCTCAGGTTTAAAGAATGGGATCAACGAAGAGCAACCAAGAAGTGCGTTCATTTATCAAATAAGCTTATGGGAGCAGGTTTATCGCTTCAGGCTTAACAAGTCATTCAATGATCAAAAAAAAGAGAGAGAAAAAAAGAGAATTCCTGCTTCAGACAGTCCTCGGGACTTAATTTAATTTGTACAGAGTCTAGCCAAGCTAATGTGAACCAGAGGCCAGAGGAAACAACCTTCCTAAATGTTCTTTTACTTTTCACTATGTTTTGACATGTGAGAAAAGGATGTTGCTCTGTGCGCTTCCTGCACTGATTTTCCACGCAGTTTGCAAGTTGAAATGAAAAATAGCTGCTTTAGTTGGATTAACTGGATTTAAACAAAGTGAATACAACTTAACAGAAGTTGAATCAATGTTTTACTGTTATTGATTCATTAATTTGTGGTGGAGTGTTTTGTTATCGATCATTGTTAGACCTAATAGAGGAACTGGTCATGCGTTATGCTCAGCACAGCAGGTAGGAGAGGCTCTGAGGCAGAGCGATCTGAAGCCACTGGTTTTACTGGCATCAAGAGGTCAGGGTTCAAGTTTAATACTCGAATGGAGATGCTAGGGAGCTGTGGGAGGGCTCCCCATAGCCTCTACAGGGTGCAAGATATAACAATAAGTGTATGTATTTGAGTGTGATTATGAGAGTTGACAGCAAGGTCATGGCCGAGAGTTTGCTGCTGCGACCGTACTAGCATCCTCTCACCGGGAACAATATGTGGTTGGTCAGGCCCACTAAAGAGACCTCAGGATTGTTGGCCATCGCTGAGGGCCCACCATTTTCCTGTCCCTCTGCTCCAAGCACAACAACTACTAAAACATGACACTGTCTCCTGTGCGTAAGCATGAACTGTCAAATGATTTTTGAGAACAAAATCCCAGAATACATTATAAGAGACTTATTTACAAATTGAATTTGTTCATTCACTAAATCTAAAATCAACTTCAGCAGGGTTCCCAGACATGTTGGCATTAGACCTGATGATGTGAGTCAAGATAAACACAAAGACAAAAATGAACCACTATTGTTCCTGTCTTAGGATAGTAAATGTAGAAACTACTAATAGAAATTAGTAAATGCAACATCAGCTACATCAGCGCTTAGCACTGAAAACACATTATTTTCAACTCAATGAGAGCTGTACACTTCATTCTGATGAAGATGCACATAGTCCTTTCATAAAAGTTTGTGGTTTGTATCCACTCTTCCTTGGACTTTTTTCCTTGTTTTTAATCCTGTCACAAAAGTGCCCTGCACTGAGAGCACCAGATGGGCCTCCAGCTCCATGTGAGAGGGTTTGAGGCACGCAAAACTCCTTCCTTCATTAGTGGTATGGATCACTTTCTTTTATCTTGTGCTGTTGTTAGGCATTGTCCTGCATTTTTTATTTTCTTTATTTGACCTTATAGCACATTCTTAGTCCCTCCAAAGTCTCCTCATAGAATTAAGAAACTTAATCATAATGTCTGCCCACACTGGGGAGGCAGCGATCCATTTTTATTCCACTCTGATCTGATTCTGATACCTGATAACTTGTGATACCTTGTACAAATCCAATACCAGTGTTTCATCAATAAACTGTATGCTTCACGAGGTTAAAGTTACTGGGATAACTCTTTTAAATCATCAGGCTACAAACTAGTGCGAACAAATTTGTTAAATTAGACCACAGTATAACATAAATGAGCACATAGATGTAAACATAGAATTTATTTTAATCACTTGGTGCGAAGATCAGCCCCAATGTCACAGACACCCAAGCCATCTATTTGAGTCAGTAATGGACAGATATCCGGTATCAGTCTCTGATCAGTGAATCCCTACACCACAGCAGTGCTAGAAACTGGCCAAATATCACAAAATCAAAAAGCAACTTGAATGGCACTCAGCAGAGTGCATACTTCCACTAAGGCCCAACAGCCCTCGTTAATTCAATTAAGCTTAATCCAATATCAAATAAAACATTCAGATCTACTAGATCTGGATTTTTTTTCCCATCAACTCACAGTTCTGAGCCAAGAACCCTTTTCCATCACCCATCCTGCTGAAAAACCAGCCAACCAACAAATGGACATGGGTGAGAACATTACCTTCTTGGCAAAGGAAATAAACTAAAATGACACCAAACACTAAATGAGATAGCTTCAAACTGATATCTGTTTCAAAATGTTTCCATCTAAGTCTCAGAATATTCTTGCAATGCATAAAATGTAACCTAATAACCATGTGCAGCACAGAAAATCATTTAAATATGAAGAATTTTGCACCATATTATAATGTTTGTGGAAACCGCGCACATCACAGCTGTGCATTAGTGTATTACAAAAATCTACCACTCCAGAAATATTCTTGGGACTCTGATCTGATGTTTCAGAAATCTTAACACCTGTAGTTCACGCACTCAAAAAAGCATTGAGTGAACCCAGTCAGTTCCCAGCATCGTGAAAAGGAGGAAGGATTGTGATATCCATGTCTTACACCAAGGGATTATGCATTGTCCTACTGTATGGTACTTACAAGTGCAATGGAGAAGTGGGGAAGTAGGTGCAACATTTTATCCTCCTGAGGTGTGTAAATGAAAACCAGACCATAACTAATAAGAGGTGCATTATGGGTATCGGTCTGTTGGTTTTCTCTTTGAAAAATGTAAATCCAGAACACGCACTTAAGACAAGTAAACATTTTGCGTTGTGTAAATGACCGTCGGTCTCCTAAGGTATGAGTTTTTATGTGAATATAAAGAGCATATGGTAGAAAACATGTAAGAAAACGATATCACATCCTTCAATTTGACTAGCACAAATATGTTCCAAGGTAAAGGAACCGCTGTAGATCCACAGGATTATGTGTATAGCTTTCAAGCCATGCAAAGCTCCAACACGACTTAATGTCCTTTATTCAACAGATAAAGACATCCTTTATAGCTCTTGCCCCCAACAGAGATCCACAGTGCACAGAGCAGATGAGGCAGGCACAGCCTGTTGCAGGGAGGTTCAGTGTATGTAGAGCTGTGCCTCCATGTACTATTTTTCTCCATGCCCACATGCTGGGAACGCAAGCCCCTCTCATCCCCGGCAAGCATCAATCTCATCCTGTCTGCAGTGTGCAACACTTGAGCACCTTTCATCAATGAACAGGCTCTGTTTATGGCACTGTCCCCTTTTGTAGTGTGCAGCCATTAGAAGGGTGAGACAGAAGGGGAGAGAGGCAGGCAGTAAAACAGTTTCCGCCCAGTGAATCACATTCAGACCCTCACACAGGCGACTGAGGGCTGACCCCTGCCAAGCGATGACATAAACACAGACAAACAAAGGACCATGAGCTCTAAAAGTGTGGATCTCAGAGGAGACAAATCCAGAAAATAAACACATCAGACTGACCTGTGTGTGTGACTATAAGCTGGATGAAATAAGAATGTGAAAATTTCATGCTAAGTTTTGTTGCCTCTTCGCAAACAAAGGGAAAGGACGAATTATTGACTAACCCTTTTACACAACGATACATTTCAGAAACAGTGAGCAGTGAAGGCTGGCGCTGAGGAAGAGCAGGTGTAAGTGCTGAATGGATACAGAGGCAGCTCCCTCCCCTCCTCCCCAGTGAGAAAAGGGATTTAACTCTGCTGAGGCACCAGAGGAGGCAACAAAAGAGATTTGCGAAGGACGCAGCAAGATGACATCATGTCAAATCAATTACAGATAAGGTGGATTATTATCAATTATTCAAGCAATGGACACCCCACCCCATCAACTGGTGTAAACTACGGAGAATGAACATCTGCGTAAAACACGCAAAGAGGCAGCAGCACAATGAGGCTGTAGGCACCACTCGTTGATTTAACAGTAACAGCACATGTGCGCAACTCAAAGTGTGCCAAGATTACTTATGGCCGGAGTAAGCCTATAGATTAGTCAACGGAGCCTTTATGAGAGGGTCTCCAGCTCGCCATGTGTGGCAGTTCCCCGTGAATTGTTGTTTTATTTCAGTGTGAGAGAGAAAACCCACACAAAGCGCAGTAATCACACTGGAGATCCTGGATGTAACCATGGAAGCGTTTGTCTCCGTCCTCAATGGGCTGCCCGGCCATTCATTTACTGATTGCGCTGAATCAATATTTAGGCTTTTCAATTTTATTAGCTCGCACCGAGGGGGATTTTTTGGCACAACGCGAAAAGAAATTAGCAGTGGCCAACCACTTTTAATCGTTTTCTTATAGTGTTATACAATATGTCTGCTTGAGCTGTCTGGCATAATTGATGAGGAGTATCGCTACTCATTTGTTTCCTTTATCCTCCGTGCAATTAATCTACCACTGGCAATAGCGCCTGGAGTCACCAATCATTACTGACTCACTCACTCACTCTGACTCACTGAAAAATCAATCCAAGGCGGTTGCATTGTCCCGGAGACGATGCGAGCATGTGTCACAAAGCGATTTCTTCTCGCATCCTTCTGTGAAATTAATCAGCAAAGTTTGGCTTGGCCCACGATCACAAAAAAACCAACAGACAACATCAATGAAAAAAAGAGTAATCAAATAAGTGATTCCAACTTACCTGACACCTTGCTTGGGCTCTCCGTCCAAGATGAATTAGTGTTATATATCTGATGCTGAGGATAACATCGATGAGCGCTCCCGAGGTCTTCAGCTCTTTCTCCTCTCAAACAGCAGCCGGTAACCGCATCATGTTTTTGTGTTGTGCTGGGTTTTCTCTCGGCAGCTTTGGGTCTCCGGTAAACAACATGGGATGAAGCGCGTATGTCATCTAACGGGACTGGAGCCGGGAGAAATAAGAGGAGATGGAGCGGTTCCCCCGGTCTGTACAGGACCCTGTGCTCTCTCTGCACTCAGCTCCGGGCTCCTGTAGCCATGTGAGGGCTGCTGCTACTGTACACAAACACACACACATACGCACGACTCACTGTTCCGGTGGAAAGATTAGTCTGCAGCTCTCCTCAGGGACTCCGGCTCGTCCCCCGCTCGCTCCCTAATGAGACAAGATGTTTTAATCCCATTTGTCTTTCAAGGGTGCTGCTCGGTGTGGTGGTGGACAGCTCCACCCTGCGAGCCGAGCAGGCACAGAAATGTCCATAAAAACTGTCTTCTCTGTGCATGAACTTTTGTCTCCAATGTGTACATCCTCAAGTAGTAAATTGAAATTAATATCATAACTAGCCGAAACACAAGCAGTATTATGCGAAATGTCTTTTGCACCCTCAACGACCACGTTGTTCCCGGTTGATTTATAAATACGTATAACTGTTATATGCTATTTTTAGGAGGAGTTGTGCATCTATATAATTTGACTTAAAGACGCCTATTTAAAGGGTGGAGAGGGAATTTGTTTAGCTAATTAAGCTAGCCAGTTGAGTTTTCTGTAAGTTAACGTTAGTTAACTTGTTTCTGGTGGCTGGGTAGCTGGTTTAACCGACAGGATAGTTGGTTTATATAAACACTGCGAAATTAGTTAATAAGGATATGAATACAGTCTGAATAAAAACGAAATAAAAATGTAATACATCCATGTAAAATCTCCGTAAATTACTTAATACGTCCCAAACATTAGAGGTCCGAGCCATCATTACCTTAACCTTTAGCGCCATCTCGTGATCAAAATTGAGTGCTTTGTCTGAGGCGTCCGTGGCAACGTCATTACGTAATATTCTGTTGACGTGGCGTGAGCGGTAGCAATTCAACGGTAGCTAGCAGGTAGGTAACTAGCGTTAATCAAAGGCAAGGTAAGACCGGAGCTCCCCAGATGGAAGTATGGATGTTATTCAGATCGACTGACTGATCCTGTGTTCACCTTCTCAGGTAAGGTTAGCCGTTGACGACTTCATCCACATATATCACCCACCAGATTTGACCACTACCCGATAGAAATGTACAGTTAACGTTACTAGCCACATAACATAAGTGGACGCTAGTTAGCACTAGCCTAGCCCGTGCAGAGGGTTAGTAGTTTGCCAACGATGTGCTGTAACCTGAACGTATATCGTTTGAAGACCCACCTGACACTTTCACTGGCGTTATTTATTCGGCGGCTTAAACAAACGTGTTTACAGTGTCCACTGGACAATGACATCGACTGGATTTAGTGGGGTGGGAGATACTGAGGTATAGCATTAGCTTTGTTTCTTCATAGCCATATTAATTACTTAGTTAAGAAGTCAGGTGTGCTATTTTATCCACAGTAAGGTTTTGCAAGCTTAGCTGGTTAATCACACGCCTGCGTACTTGATGCAGGATAGTTGATGGTGTGTGTATGGTTCAGGATTTAGATTGTTAGCTAGTAGCCCAGCTAACATTACCTTACGTGGGTCAGGAATCTAGCATCTGGATTCAAGTAACCAGCAGTCAAGTCTGCTTAGCTTTGCTCAAAGGTGAGGATAATCATCAGTTGTGACGGGGGAATAGATCTATGACATTATCTTCTTGACAAGATGTCACGTAGCTGGTGGTTGTTCCCGTGGTCCCAATAGGGAACGAGCCAGAAATGTTACATAAACAGAAGACCTTGACATCGGAGGATGTCTGCCTGGATCAATGTGCTTGCCTGAAACGTCACCTCTCATATCGGAAGAGGCCAGATCTTATCTAGCTATCTTTACTGTAACTTGCATGTTCAGTCCTACCAGATGTGTGGACTTTCGTTTTTCGTTCAACATGCTGAACAATGGGAGAATGCAATGTCAGGTGTAGGAGAAGCTCGCTGCTGCCTGCACCTGTTAATTGCAGCCTTTAGAGGAAGAAATGCATGTTGGGTCTTAGACATGGGCAAGCTCACAGTCTTGTTTATATCTGTACAGCTTGATTGGTTGTATTTGGGAGATGATCTGAAACAGTGGTCACATTTGTGTTGACACTGATGACTGTAATGGTGCATACTAAGCTTAAATCCAACCCCAATGTAAACTTTACCCACAGGCTGCCAAAGCTGGTGGAAAGAATAACACACTAGTCACCTGCATTTTATTTTTTTTGTGCCAAGTCTTTCATGCTCTATCTGTCAAGTTACACTGGCACAAAGTGACTTGTGTGCCTATCATGAACATATCATATTCACTAGATAGCCCACCTTTGCTTTAAAGAGGCCATATTTAGCTTATTTTCAGGTTCTTACTTGTAATTAATTTTCAGAAAACATTATTTTTCTCATATGATGCACTGCTGCAGCGCTCCTTTAGTGAGACAACAGCTGTTACTAGTGACACACATAAGTTACAGAAGTAAAAGCTCGACTCCAAAGCAGGCTTTTCAGGCGGTGCAGGAGCTGTGTTTTCTGTGGTAGAGTCACTCCCTTTGGTGTGGACTCTGGGCTTTTTCACTATGCAGACACTTTACATGCACAAAAATGCTTCATAACACAATACAGCAAAGGCAAAAACTCAATAAGGATAAAATGACTCCTTTAAGTTTTCCATGTTAACTTCCTTCAGGTTAAAGAACTCCTTGCTGATAAAATAAAATGTGCTGCACAAGTTCCGGATGTGGCAATCAAGCATATTTTTTTCTTTTCTCATCACAGTGGAGAAAAAATGTCCAGTAGAAACCAGCACTATGTGTTCCAGTCCGCCACCATGGTGCAGCCAGCCAATGGCGGTCACGCCTATCTGTTTGGAAACAACGGCTCCGAGAATGACCTGTCCGAGGAGGATGGCGAGAGCTATGAGTTGCGGCCACGTGGCAGAGAGAGGCTGCGAAGGAGTACCTCCAGAGAGAGGATGGAGGATATTATCTACCTGACCAGAGATATCCAGGA